>NC_086445.1:99651473-99951473 GCF_028390025.1 Pseudophryne corroboree | reverse complement strand
CAGAAAAGATTTAGTTGCTAGCCAAAAATACATCAGAGACCTAGGAAACACTTTAGAGCCCAATAACAAAGATTGGCAGATATTGCTGAGGGCTTGTTTACCCTCCAATGTCGACGCAGCTCAATTTTTAGCTGACTGTGGATTGGATCAGGATGTACCTCTTACAGATGTGTACAACAAAGATAACGTAAAAAGAATAAATTTACAGTTAAAGGAGTATTTCCCAGCTGTAGCCAAATGGAATAGAATGTTTTCCATTAAACAAAAAGAGACAGAAACAGCTGCTGATTATTTTCACCGGGCATTATTAGAAATGGCAAAGTACACTGGCATAGAGGACATTAGGACCAATGCAAACCATCAAGAAGTAGCAGTATCTGTGCTAATGGATGGTTTAAAAGAGGCATTAAAGACCAGGGTACAGACCACACAACCATGTTGGCGAGGTCTGTCGGTGGCTACTTTGAGAGAGGCTGCTATTGATCACGACCGGAATATCACCAGACACAGGGAGTCACAAGGTGATAAGTTAATGTCAGTAAGTATACAGGCCCTGACCACAAAACAGCCTGTGTTTATATCACCAAACCCTGTGGGTAAGTCAAATGTGGTAACATGTTATTTTTGTCATAAACAGGGACACATAGCACGAGACTGTAGAGCGAAAAATTCGCAAAGATCATACCAACCCCCTAGACAACGACACGACACACGACATTGGGAGCAAGGTCCGCAGAGACGGAGTTATGAGCCACATACAGGGGAAACAAAAAGATACCCCCCGAACAGAGACTGGCACGCCTCTGGTAGTTCCCAGCTAACTCCCTCACAAGTAGTTGCTGCCAGCGGGATTCAGGGAGGTCACCATACCCAATAGGGGTGTGGCCATACCTGTAAACTCCAGCCAGTAAAATTGATTGCAAATCTTGGAAGAGAACCCGAGATTGCAATAAATGTAGCTGGTAAAACATTAAACTTTCTTGTAGATACAGGGGCGGCCAAATCAGTGATAAATTCGACAGTGGGCATGAGAACCACTGGTAAGACAATTCCAGCCATAGGAGTAACGGGAGTAGTCCAGCACTACCCTGTTAGCAAACCAGCCGAGATTACAATAGGGCCTTTACATACCAAGCATTCCTTTTTGCTGGCTGCATCGGCACCGACTAATCTCCTGGGAAGAGACTTATTGTGTAAAATGGGGTGCGTCATTTATTGTACTCCTGAAGGTGTATTCTTGGACATACCTGAGAATCACGCTCAGGAAGTGCGAGACATGTTAGACTCCCCATCAAAATTAATGTCACATACCATTATGACTCCATCCCAAGTAGAAGAAATGACATCCCAGATACCAGAGTCACTTTGGACTAAAGATGGACACAAGTACTGAGACACCTGACCGCTGATAGAATTCAAGCAATTAGAGACATGACTCTGCCACAAACCCAGCAACAGATCAGAACATTTTTAGGAATGTGTGGGTATTGCCGTAACTGGATCCCAGGGTTTTCCATTCTAGCGTTACCTTTGCAGGAGATGGTCTCCTCAAACAAACCTGATCGGATTTCGCATACAGACGAGTCCGAGATGGCATTTGAGAGACTTAAACAGTGCCTAACGCAGGCACCAGCATTAGGTATGCCAGACTATGGGAAACCCTTTGAGCTGTACGGAACAGAAAGTGCTGGTTGCGCGGCAGGCGTCCTAACCCAAAAGCACGGTGATGCCAGCAGGCCAGTAGCATACTATAGCGCTCAGCTAGATACGGTAGCGCGATCCCTCCCCACATGCTTGCGAAGCGTTGCTGCAATAGCATTGCTAGTAACAAAAAGCGAAGATGTAGTGCTAGGTCACAACCTCACAATTCATACACCACATGCAGTGTCAGCCTTGCTAAATTCTGCCCAAACCAGGCACGTCTCATCAGCGCGGTTTACAAGATGGGAATTGGCACTAATGGCCCCCGTAAACATCACCATAAGGAGATGCAGTGCATTAAATCCTGCAACATATCTCCCAGGTGTGCCTGGACAGGCACAAAGGGTGGAGGATGAGAGTGGTGGGGAAGGAGAATTTAATACAAAGGAGGACACACATGATTGTATGGAATATTTGACCCAAAATTTTACCGCAAGGCCTGACATCAGTGACAACCCACTGGAAGATGTAGATCTAACTTTCTACACGGACGGTAGTTGTCACAGACAGTCAGACTCGGGAGACTTGTGTACTGGATACGCAGTCGTAGATGACCAAGGCACCATAGAAGCAGAACCGCTAGGCCCACCTCACTCAGCCCATGTTGCTGAACTGGTCGCCCTAACCAGAGCATGTGAATCGCCCTAACCAGAGCATGTGAATTGGCAAATCAGCCAATATCTACACCGACTCTAGATACGCATTCGGGGTAGTCCATGATTTCGGAGCCCTATGGCGCCTCAGAAATTTCATGACGGCTGCTGGTACACCGATAGCGCATGCAGCTCACATCAAAAGGCTTCTAACAGCGATACAGGAACCCGACAGAGTGGCTGTTATCAAGTGTAAAGCACACACATATAGTCAAGATCCAGTATCACTTGGTAACAGCCGAGCAGACGAAGCTGCTAAGTTAGCAGCCGGTACCCCCAGACAGACAGACACCACACAACTGATGGTATTTAATACCATCAACACACAGAAGTTGTGTGAAATGCAAAATTTGTGTTCCACACAGGAAAAGGCAGTCTGGAAGGCAAAGGGATATGGCCAGGAGTCCTCAGGACTCTGGACGGATGGACATGGTAAACCGGTGGCCCCCAGAGCATATCTTCCATGTTTAGCTGAGGCAGCTCACGGGCTGACTCATCTGGGCAAGGAAGGAATGTGCAAGTTGGTAAGAGCATATTGGTGCGCCCCAGGATTTTCATCTCATGCAGGTAAGAGAGCAATGTCATGCCTTACCTGTTTGAGAAAGAACATCGGAAAGGCAATACCAACAGAACCATCTCATATCCCACCTGCAGGCGGCCCTTTCCAGGTAATACAGATTGACTTCATTCAATTACCCCCTTGTCGAAATTTGAAATATGTACTTGTTTGTATAGATGTGTTTTCAAATTGGGTCGAAGCATTTCCTGCGGCCACAAATACCGCTATGTTTACTGCTAAGAAAATTGTGCAGGAATTTGTATTTAGATATGGTATCCCTAGAATTATCGAAAGTGATAGGGGTACCCATTTTACAGGTGATGTCTTTCAAGGAATGTGTAAGTTGATGGGAATTGATAGCAAGCTGCACACTCCATACCGTCCACAGGCGAGTGCGAAGGTGGAAAGAGTGAACAGCACTATTAAAAATAAACTGAGCAAAGTTATGGCAGAGACAGGATTGACATGGCCAGAAGCTTTACCCATTGTACTGTACAGCATCAGAACCACTCCCAGGTCCCCTCTTAATCTGTCTCCCTTTGAAATCTTGTTTGTTCGACAACCGCATGTTATGATTAACCCTCAGGATGATTTGAAGTGTAACAATGAAGTGACTGTAAAATACTTGATTAACATGAGTAAACAGCTAAGGAATCAAAATGATAATTTGAAGTTGGTGATTCCTGATTTACCAGATAGTAATTGTCATGACATTGAACCTGGGGATTATGTAATGATACGGAATTTTCTACGCTCAGGTTGCCTTATTGACAGATGGGAAGGACCATACCAAGTCTTATTGACTAGCACTACAGCATTGAAAGTTGCCGAGAGAGAGACTTGGGTTCATTCGTCCCATTGTAAGAAGGTTGCTGATCCAGAGAGGTCCCGTGATAAGGAACAGACGGTAGAGGAAGTTGTATCACTGGAGTGTCTGTTCCAGGAGGACTGAGGCGGCACCTGAGCATTGAAAATCACAAGATCAAAAGCAGTTGTCGATTCCCTGTTCCCTTTTATTGTTTTTCTCCACTTCCCATCCCCTCTCCCTCAATTATTTTTTTTCCCTTCTCATTCTTCTCCGTTTCCTCCTATAAGATGGACTTGCCCCAAGAGACTGTGATCCGGATTTTCCTGTTGACCATGATGTTGACCAGAGCAGTCTGTTCCGGCGAGAGTACCATGGAGGTCGAGAAAGGTTCTGGAATGGGTTCTGATGACAAAGATGGAGGCGTAGTTTTCCAAGAGCAACCTAATCAACAAGTAAAGGCGAGTATCAGAAAACGATCCGATAACATAGACCATAGAAGGAATTGTGAAGGATTGTTAGCTGAAGAAAACTGTATCTGTAGGCTCTGTGACAATGTGGTTGAGGATGGGTGCATTAAGAAATGCCAATCCAGTTTTAATATCCACATGGACCGGCACCCCTTGAGTGACTATCACTCCTTAGTGGGTAGTGTGTTAAATCAGACAGGTTGTTGGGTATGCTCTCAAGTACCTCAAGGTCATAGCAAATCAGGACTAGTACCATTTCCTTTAACGATAGGGGAGGTACTTGAGCTAAAGGGTGGGAGACCGGTGGACAGGAGGTTTAATATCTCCAGTCCTCCTAGTTTAAAGCTCCACCAATATCATGTGGATAGATCCCTAATATGTTTTAACATTACCAATCCCCGAAAGCCGGGAAATTGGGAAGTGTCATGGAGTAACCAAACCATGACCTTTTCATATAGAGCAGATAGAATGCCGACAGATACAGAGCTTATACGCCACATAGCCAGTAGAGAAAAATCTTTCCGGTATAGGTATACCCTAGGAAGTAGGATTACGAGAGTTGGAGAGGTATCACCAGGATACTGTGCACATATCGTACAAACTGATACGTGTACTAGACAGATGGGAGTATTAGGGTTAGGAGATTTCACATGGAAGATGTGTAATATGGTTATGTCCTACTCCGTCCCATATGTTCTCCCCGATGATGCATATTTCATATGCGGGAGGAAGGCGTATAAGTGGCTTGCCCCAAACTCTGAAGGATTGTGTTATATTGGAAAAGTACTGCCTGAAGTAATGACTGTATCACATGCCAAAATGAAAGATATACACCGTGTTGCCCAAGCTCCTTATACTCACACCCACTACGAGCACGTAGTTAAACGGCACCTGATAGAAAGAACAGAGCATCCGGCCTCTGACATGATCCATGAATCCACCGGGATTCAGTTTCTAATCGCGTTAGACATCACTCGCACCGCCAGAGGAGTGTTGAATTATAAATACATATCTGCGCTTGCAAATTTGTTAGACAATATCACGGAAATGTATGATGACACGTTTAGGTATACTGGAAGAGAACTTCAAGCTTATAAAACAGAACTGGTCTAGCATAGAATGGTTCTTAATTATCTCACAGCAGTGACAGGCGGATATTGTGTCACACTGGCAACGCAGTACGGCGTGAAATGCTGCACATATATAACGAATAGTACCGAGGACCCGGTCGAGGTCATAGAACAAAAGATGGACGATATTCTCCAATTGAAGTGGGAATTTCGCATGAGACACAATCTCACTCTTGCTGCTGTAGGTAATAAGCTGACTGGTTGGGTGTCATGGTTGAACCCGCGAAATTGGTTCTCTGGTTTAGGAGAATGGGCTCAAGGAGTCATAATGGATGTTGGGAAGTTTCTTCTATGTATCTTAGGTGTTGTCATATCCATTGGCTTGATATTTAGATGCGGTCAGGCTTTAATGAAGTGCAAACGAAGTACCAGGGTGATGAGTTTAAGGAGTGAGGAAATTGTAATTCCAATGGATTTGATTTATGACCCAAATGTAGAAACAATGATGTGATGAAAATGCGATTTCTACGGTCCGTTTCTTTCACCTGTTTTTCTGGTTTTTCCAAGGTAAAAAGACCCACTTTTGACGAGGAATTTGATGATCCTGTATACAGACAACTGATGGATTAAAAAAGAAGTTTTGACAACCTTATACACAGATTTTGATGAACAATGCCATAGACCCCCAGTTTCCCTAGAAATTTTAAAATTACGCTAGCCCAACACTTTTGTAAGCCTATGGACATTGACAAAGCTTTTTGCCCACACGCCTTTTGGCAAAAGCACAAAGAAGACTGCATTCAACAGACACCGAACAAGACTTCAACCGACAAATGTTCATTAACCTGACATAGAATACCACTGCATTTACCGTAATTATGTCTTTTCTTCATCTCTACAACCTTCAGGTAATTACACACATAGTCGATAGGGAATACAGGCACAGATATCAGCAATCACATATTCCCCCATTCATGTATCATCAACTAAAATGTGCTCCCCCATTTTGTTGCAACCAAAATCCGAAAAGAGCTCGGTAAAGTTTGACAGCCCATCCACCGACCCGTACCACGGGATAAGAAGGAATTCAAATGTATACTTCGCAATACCTCGAAGCTTGATTTAAAACACGTACGGCACGATGATACATGACCCCCAAACACGGATTCATACACACATGCCTCTGCTATCTCACTAGGTCATACCCTCTTCACACCTTCTCCTCTCTCCTCCCTTACCCAACCATGGAAATGTATTAACCCCTGACATATATTTTTCTCGTTTTTAAATGTTTTAGGAAGTGGCAGTTATTGTTGACTGCCAAAGGGTGGACTGTCAAAGTCAGAAAAATATCACTATGCACACTGCCATATTTACACCTCATATGTGTCCCTGCTGCGCATGCGTGCGCTCTCCCGTGCGTGCGCATACTCGCTGTTGCGGGCACCCGCAGGCGCACGGTATGCGCATTTACGGTAGAGATTGTATGCGTCTAGCGGGCGACTCTTTCGTTACATATTTTCACCATATAATGTATTTTGTAGAATATGGTCCCTTTGATAGAATCTGAAAGTTTGGTTAATGTAGAATGTTCATGGACGGAGAAATCCCTCTTTGTTTGATACGAAGGGTCAGACAGGAGTAATACAGTGGTGTTTAGTATCCATCGGAAGAGTATTTAATTAGCAATATTCCGGTGTTGGTTTGAAGCGTATAAATCGCTCGTGCGAATAGTTATGGACATAAGAAGTTTATGTCCATTTACTATTATTTGCACTTACTTATCCATGCGGCGGGAAAACCTAGTTTCCCACCCACCTGAGCAGTTGGAAATTGTCACAGCCCACCTGTATGAATCAACCTATGACCTTTTGTTATAATGCGAGGAGGAATTCCTGTGTCCAATGAACAATGAGATTGTAGGGACCATTGAATCGTATTGTGTGTGGGGCATAAATAGACAAGCCGATCACATCCAGCTCTCACTCTTCAACGGTTCTCATTGCTGATAATCGGGAGCTGGATGTCCAGAGGCGCATGCGATCGTTCCCCTTTGTGCGTAAGTTTTTCTCCGCAATCATATTGTATTTCTTGTTATTGTGGGCCATTTCTCTCTCTCTCTCTTCTCCCCTTTCTCTCTTAATTTTCCTGCAAACGTAATTGTATTATATTGTATTTCCTGTGTAGTTATCTGGTTAGTTAGTCTATGTTATATTGTAGTGTGTGACTTGTATTGTATTATTCTTTTTTAACATTCATATAAGGCGTTAGACCCTAAGCACGGTATCTGTGTATTTCTTATAGTGTTAAGTATTCTCAGAGCGTCAGCTTTTAAGTTAATAAGGTTACACTGTGTTGCATCTACACCCTATCTCTACACTAAGGTTTTACTGCATATTACATTGTTTATGGTTTAGATATAAAGGTTTAACATTGTGAGCGTCTGCGCCGCTGGTGATCTCCTCGTGGTCCCGAGCGTCCGCTACGCTATAGCGAATCATTACGTTAGTCGGCAGCCAATAGCGTGCCTGCCTGTGATCTCTTGGCCGTGAGCGAACGTGACGCTTGAGCGTCTCGACTACGGCTAAGCGATTGTTACGCAACGTGCGTACCCTTACGGTACTCCATACGTGAATAGCGTACAGTGTTCTTATACCTCATAAAGGGTGTTATATAAGATAAATATTTAGCTTTATCAGTGTAAATTATGGTTTTTGAGGTTAATAATACTTTGGGATCAAAATGACCCCCAAATTCTATGATTTAAGCTGTTTTTTAGTGTTTTTTAAAAAAAACACCCGAATCCAAAACACACCCGAATCCGACAAAAAAAATTCGGTGAGGTTTTGCCAAAACGCGGTCGAACCCAAAACACGGCCGCGGAACCGAACCCAAAACCAAAACACAAAACCTGAAAAATTTCAAGTGCACATCTCTAGTTTAAACCAGTCTGATTGGAGAAAGGACAGAACCACATTGAGGTCCCACGGAGCCATGGGAGGCACAAAGGGCGGTTGCATATGAAGAACTCCCTTTAGGAAAGTATGAACTTCTGGCAACTTCTGGAAGAAAACAGAGAGCGCAGAAATCTGGACTTTGATGGAGCCAAACCGGAGCCCGTCCACTCCAACTTGCAGGAAAAGTGGAAAATGAGTAATTCTAAATTCCACGGGAGACACCTTTCTACCTTTCTACCTTCACACCAGGAAACATACGTTTTCCAGATATAAAGATAATGTTTTGACGTAACCATCTTTCTGTCCTGAACCACGGTGGAAATAACCCGTGCGGGAAGACCTTTTCTTGCTAGACTCTCCCTCTCAACTTCCAAGCCGTCAAACGTAGCCACTGTAAGTCTGGATAGACGAACAGACCTTGTTGAAGAAGATCCTTTTGGAGCGGCAGAGGCCAAGGATACTCCAGACCTCAGGCTAGGAGGTCCGAGTACCACTCCAATCCAGGGCAATTACAATTGCTTGAACGCTTTCCCTTCTTAGTCTTTTTAGAACCCTTGGGATTAGCGGTAGAGGAGGGAACAGGTGCACAAACTGGAACGTACAAGGTGTCGTTAGCGCGTCCACTGCTACAGCCTGCGGATCCCTCGTTCTGGAACAGTAACGGCATAGCTTCTTGTTGAGATGAGAAGCCATTAAATCTATCTGCGGACAGCCCAACCGGTGAATTAACTATTGAAACACCTGGGGATGTCGTGTCTGCTGAGGAAGTCTGCTTCCCAGTTGTCCACTCCCAGAATGAATATGGCCGAAATGGCGCTTGCGTTGGCCTCCGCCCAGAGGAGGATTTTTGACACCTCTCGCATCGCCGCTCTGTTCCCCCTTGTCGGTTTATGTACGCCACCGCCATGGCGTTGTCCGATTGAACCTGGATCGCCTGATCCTTCAGGAGATGGGAAGCCTGCAGAAGAGCATTGTAAATTGCCCTGAGTTCCGGGATGTTTATCGGCAGAGACGATTCCTGAACCGACCATATCCCCTGGAAGTGGCTCCCTTGGGTCACAGCCCCCCAACCCCGGATGCTGTCATCTGTTGTGAGTAGAGTCCACGAGTGGATATTGAAATTCCTGCCTTCTACCAGGTGAGGAACTTGTAGCCACCATAAGAAAGAAATACGGGCTTTTGGGGATAAGGTCACTTCCTGATGCATGTGAAGGTGAGACCCCGATCATTTGTCCAGCCAGTCCAGTTGAAATGGCCGGGCATGAAAACTGCCATATTGGATTGCCTTGTAAGCAGCAACCATCCTGCCCAGCAAGCGTATGCAAAGATGTATGGACACCTTGCAAGTACGGAGCACTGAGCGGACAATAGCCTGGATAGCCAAGCCCTTGATCATCAGAAGATACACCTTTTGAGACACTGTATCCAGTATCATTCCCAGGAACTGAAGACATTGGGTCGGTTCCAGGTGAGATTTCTGGAATTTCAGCAGGCGAGTCATTAGATTGATGCTGTGCAGTAGACGCTCCCTGGACATAGCCTTTATCAGGAGATCGTCCAAGTAGGGGACTATGTTGACTCCCATCATGCGCAGTTGCAGCATAATCTCCACCATGACCTTGGTGAAGACCCTCGGAGCTGTGGACAGGCCAAAGGGCAAGGCCTGAAACTGGAAATGGTTGTCCAATTTGGAAAACCTGAGGTAAGCCTGATGAGGGGGCCACATGGGAATGTTTAGGTAAGCATCCTTGACATCTAGGGATACCAGGAATTCCCCCTCCTCCAGACCGGACACCACTGCCTACAGGGATTCCATCTTGAATTTGAACACCCGCAGATACGGGTTTAGAGACTTCAGGTTAAGATGGGTCGCACCAAAACTGTCGTATAAATTGCCTTTAGAGTAGTCTCAATTTTTCACTCAGCAGGTTCTTTAAGGGATATAGTCCCTGGTATTGGCAGCACCAATTTCTTAGACAGTCTGGACACAGACGTGTTGACTAACGGAAGGTTTTCCCCAGGGCCGGTTCCAAGACTTGTGGCGCCCCGGGCAAAATATGGGGCGTGGCTTCAATTGGGGGCGTGGTCACGACGCTGAAAGAAAAGAAAAAAAAATTAAGAGTATACTTACCATCCCCGTTCCTGATCCAGACCACCTCCACCGGCGGCGCCGCTCTTCTCCTCTCCTCTCCTCTCTTCGATCTATGGGAGAGACGTTATTACGTCTCTCCCATAGAACAGCATAGACACTAGAGGTCAATTATGACCCCTAGTGTCTGTGCCACTATGCTGTGCGGTGCGCAATGACGTCATCGCGCATCGCACAGCAAAGGTCCTCTACACGAAGGGAAACTAGCCTGTAGCGTCTAGTTTCCCTTCATGGAGAGGACCTTTGCTGTGCAGGATGACGTCATCACGCACCGCACAACTAAGGTCCTCTCAATGAAGGGAAACTAGACGCTACGTGTCTGGTTCCCTTCAAAGCGGGGGGGCACAGCAGGGCACTGCGGGGGGCACAGTGGCGGATCTTGCCCTGGTGCGGCACCCTCCGGATGGCGCCGGCGCCCTCCGGAAGGCGGCGCCCCGGGCAAAAGTACCGCTTGCCCGTGGCAAGAACTGCCACTGGTTTTCCCATACCTTCCTATCCTCAGCTGGGAGGGAAAAAGTAGATAAAGTTAATTTTTTATCAGAGTTTAACCAAGCCTCCCTGGCCAGGGAGTTTAATTCTTTAGACACAGGAAAAGTTGCAGATGTCTTAGATCGAACATTAAAGTACAACTCCTCATCTGTTTCTGTCTCCCGATCCAGTATGCGAAAGATCACTCTTACAGCAAAAATGAGAGCCTCCACCCTAGGGGACAAAGAGCTGTCCTTATCCATATCATCATCATCATTCACATCAGGCTGATCAGAATTAGACTGGAGTACCTGTGGTAGTGAGTGTTTATGTGAAACCACTAGAGGGGGCTGAGAAGCCTCCTTGGTATCTGCTGCTTTAGCCACACAATCAATACATACCCTCCAACTGAACTGTACCTTATTACTAGGCACAGTACCTTTTTTTTATGGCCTGTACCGATTTTTGGCTCTCCAAACTTCCATTGAAAGTATAGGAAAAGGGGTGTGACTACGCCCACTTTACCCGTGGCCACGCCCCTTTCCTAATTTGTACCGATTTTTTTGTGTAAAATGTTGGAGGGTATGTCAATAGAGTGCTTTAACACCTGTCTCTCCTTACTAGCTGCAGCTAATTATGAATTTACATTCTGATTCATACTTTTAAAACTATCCAGCCAGTCAGCGGCCTGTGAACTGTGTCCCTGTGGAGATAAGGAACATTGTTCACACATGAGTGACCCCGCTGAAGACTGGCTAGAGTTACAAACAGCACACATAACCATGTCAACAGACATCTTACACAACTGTAATACAGCGCAGCCCACTGACCAACACCTCCGCACAGACCCCAGAGAGCCCCTGGAGTGACACTGAGGAGCGGATACCAGCACACAGAACACAGCAGCACAATATGGTGAAGTATGTGTAAGACCTGATAGTAGTGCAGCAGCGTGGGTCCAGGAGGAGCAGCGTGCATGCAGCCTTGAAGATCCACAGCAGCAGGAAATGGCGCCTTCCCGCCGCTGGTCCCGCTCCTGGAAGCCATGCCCCTTGTACTGGCGCGCGGTCCCTATCACAGTTTATACTGGCTACTTATAACAAACAGTAGAATATGCATTGTACAGTACACACAAAGCCTTTAGACAGTGAGCACTGCGGGGCAACAGCCCTGAGCCAGTTTGTCTGCGGCGGGCACTGCAGCTCTGGGTCTGTGACCGCCATGTGACTTGCCACCAAAACTGCACCGGGGACCCGCTAACCGGGACCCCGGTGTAAGAATCACCGCACCTTGTAACTTCGGCATCTGTTGGAGGGTGGCGGCTAGCTGCTGGCATGGGCACTAGAGATGAGCGCCGGAAATTTTTCGGGTTTTGTGTTTTGGTTTTGGGTTCGGTTCCGCGGCCGTGTTTTGGGTTCGACCGCGTTTTGGCAAAACCTCCCCGAATTTTTTTTGTCGGATTCGGGTGTGTTTTGGATTCGGGTGGGTTTTTTTTAAAAACACTAAAAAACAGCTTAAATCATAGAATTTGGGGGTCATTTTGATCCCAAAGTATTATTAACCTCAAAAACCATAATTTACACTCATTTTCAGTCTATTCTGAATACCTCACACCTCACAATATTATTTTTAGTCCTACAATTTGCACCTAGGTCGCTGGATGACTAAGCTAAGCGACCCTAGTGGCCGACACAAACACCGGGCCCATCTAGGAGTGGCACTGCAGTGTCACGCAGGATGTCCCTTCCAAAAAACCCTCCCCAAACAGCACATGACGCAAAGAAAAAAAGAGGCGCAATGAGGTAGCTGTGTGAGTAAGATAAGCGACCCTAGTGGCCGACACAAACACCGGGCCCATCTAGGAGTGGCACTGCAGTGTCACGCAGGATGGCCCTTCCAAAAAACCCTCCCCAAACAGCACATGACGCAAAGAAAAAAAGAGGCGCAATGAGGTAGCTGTGTGAGTAAGATAAGCGACCCTAGTGGCCGACACAAACACCGGGCCCATCTAGGAGTGGCACTGCAGTGTCACGCAGGATGGCCCTTCCAAAAAACCCTCCCCAAACAGCACATGACGCAAAGAAAAAAAGAGGCGCAATGAGGTAGCTGTGTGAGTAAGATAAGCGACCCTAGTGGCCGACACAAACACCGGGCCCATCTAGGAGTGGCACTGCAGTGTCACGCAGGATGTCCCTTCCAAAAAACCCTCCCCAAACAGCACATGACGCAAAGAAAAAAAGAGGCGCAATGAGGTAGCTGTGTGAGTAAGATAAGCGACCCTAGTGGCCGACACAAACACCGGGCCCATCTAGGAGTGGCACTGCAGTGTCACGCAGGATGTCCCTTCCAAAAAAACCTCCCCAAACAGCACATGACGCAAAGAAAAAAAGAGGCGCAATGAGTTAGCTGTGTGAGTAAGATAAGCGACCCTAGTGGCCGACACAAACACCGGGCCCATCTAGGAGTGGCACTGCAGTGTCACGCAGGATGGCCCTTCCAAAAAACCCTCCCCAAACAGCACATGATGCAAAGAAAAAAAGAGGCGCAATGAGGTAGCTGTGTGAGTAAGATAAGCGACCCTAGTGGCCGACACAAACACCGGGCCCATCTAGGAGTGGCACTGCAGTGTCACGCAGGATGGCCCTTCCAAAAAACCCTCCCCAAACAGCACATGACGCAAAGAAAAAAAGAGGCGCAATGAGGTAGCTGTGTGAGTAAGATAAGCGACCCTAGTGGCCGACACAAACACCGGGCCCATCTAGGAGTGGCACTGCAGTGTCACGCAGGATGGCCCTTCCAAAAAACCCTCCCCAAACAGCACATGACGCAAAGAAAAAAAGAGGCGCAATGAGGTAGCTGTGTGAGTAAGATAAGCGACCCTAGTGGCCGACACAAACACCGGGCCCATCTAGGAGTGGCACTGCAGTGTCACGCAGGATGTCCCTTCCAAAAAACCCTCCCCAAACAGCACATGACGCAAAGAAAAAAAGAGGCGCAATGAGGTAGCTGTGTGAGTAAGATAAGCGACCCTAGTGGCTGACACAAACACCGGGCCCATCTAGGAGTGGCACTGCAGTGTCACGCAGGATGGCCCTTCCAAAAAACATTCCACAAACAGCACATGACGCAAAGAAAAATTAAAGAAAAAAGAGGTGCAAGATGGAATTGTCCTTGGGCCCTCCCACCCACCCTTATGTTGTATAAACAGGACATGCACACTTTAACCAACCCATCATTTCAGTGACAGGGTCTGCCACACGACTGTGACTGAAATGACGGGTTGGTTTGGACCCCCACCAAAAAAGAAGCAATTAATCTCTCCTTGCACAAACTGGCTCTACAGAGGCAAGATGTCCACCTCATCATCATCCTCCGATATATCACCATGTACATCCCCCTCCTCACAGATTATCAATTCGTCCCCACTGGAATCCACCATCTCAGCTCCCTGTGTACTTTGTGGAGGCAATTGCTGCTGGTCAATGTCTCCACGAAGGAATTGATTATAATTCATTTTAATGAACATCATCTTCTCCACATTTTCTGGATGTAACCTCGTACGCCGATTGCTGACAAGGTGAGCGGCGGCACTAAACACTCTTTCGGAGTACACACTTGTGGGAGGGCAACTTAGGTAGAATAAAGCCAGTTTGTGCAAGGGCCTCCAAATTGCCTCTTTTTCCTGCCAGTAGAAGTACGGACTGTGTGACGTGCCTACTTGGATGCGGTCACTCATATAATCCTCCACCATTCTTTCAATGGTGAGAGAATCATATGCAGTGACAGTAGACGACATGTCCGTAATCGTTGTCAGGTCCTTCAGTCCGGACCAGATGTCAGCATCAGCAGTCGCTCCAGACTGCCCTGCATCACCGCCAGCGGGTGGGCTCGGAATTCTGAGCCTTTTCCTCGCACCCCCAGTTGCGGGAGAATGTGAAGGAGGAGATGTTGACAGGTCGCGTTCCGCTTGACTTGACAATTTTCTCACCAGCAGGTCTTTCAACCCCAGCAGACTTGTGTCTGCCGGAAAGAGAGATCCAAGGTAGGCTTTAAATCTAGGATCGAGCACGGTGGCCAAAATGTAGTGCTCTGATTTCAACAGATTGACCACCCGTGAATCCTTGTTAAGCGAATTAAGGGCTCCATCCACAAGTCCCACATGCCTAGCGGAATCGCTCCGTGTTAGCTCCTCCTTCAATGTCTCCAGCTTCTTCTGCAAAAGCCTGATGAGGGGAATGACCTGACTCAGGCTGGCAGTGTCTGAACTGACTTCACGTGTGGCAAGTTCAAAGGGCATCAGAACCTTGCACAACGTTGAAATCATTCTCCACTGCACTTGAGACAGGTGCATTCCACCTCCTATATCGTGCTCAATTGTATAGGCTTGAATGGCCTTTTGCTGCTCCTCCAACCTCTGAAGCATATAGAGGGTTGAATTCCACCTCGTTACCACTTCTTGCTTCAGATGATGGCAGGGCAGGTTCAGTAGTTTTTGGTGGTGCTCCAGTCTTCTGTACGTGGTGCCTGTACGCCGAAAGTGTCCCGCAATTCTTCTGGCCACCGACAGCATCTCTTGCACGCCCCTGTCGTTTTTTAAAAAATTCTGCACCACCAAATTCAAGGTATGTGCAAAACATGGGACGTGCTGGAATTTGCCCATATTTAATGCACACACAATATTGCTGGCGTTGTCCGATGCCACAAATCCACAGGAGAGTCCAATTGGGGTAAGCCATTCCGCGATGATCTTCCTCAGTTGCCGTAAGAGGTTTTCAGCTGTGTGCGTATTCTGGAAAGCGGTGATACAAAGCGTAGCCTGCCTAGGAAAGAGTTGGCGTTTGCGAGATGCTGCTACTGGTGCCGCCGCTGCTGTTCTTGCGGCGGGAGTCCATACATCTACCCAGTGGGCTGTCACAGTCATAGAGTCCTGACCCTGCCCTGCTCCACTTATCCACATGTCCGTGGTTAAGTGGACATTGGGTACAGCTGCATTTTTTAGGACACTGGTGAGTCTTTTTCTGAGGTCTGTGTACATTTTCGGTATCGCCTGCCTAGAGAAGTGGAACCTAGATGGTATTTGGTAACGGGGGCACACTACCTCAATAAATTGTCTAGTTCCCTGTGAACTAACGGCGGATACCGGACGCACGTCTAACACCAACATAGTTGTCAAGGCCTCAGTTATCCGCTTTGCAGCAGGATGACTGCTGTGATATTTCATCTTCCTCGCAAAGGACTGTTGGACAGTCAAATGCTTACTGGAAGTAGTACAAGTGGTCTTCCGACTTCCCCTCTGGGATGACCATCGACTCCCAGCAGCAACAACAGCAGCGCCAGCAGCAGTAGGCGTTACACGCAAGGATGCATCGGAGGAATCCCAGGCAGGAGAGGACTCGTCAGAATTGCCAGTGACATGGCCTGCAGGACTATTGGCATTCCTGGGGAAGGAGGAAATTGACACTGAGGGAGTTGGTGGGGTGGTTTGCGTGAGCTTGGTTACAAGAGGAAGGGATTTACTGGTCAGTGGACTGCTTCCGCTGTCACCCAAAGTTTTTGAACTTGTCACTGACTTATTATGAATGCGCTGCAGGTGACGTATAAGGGAGGATGTTCCGAGGTGGTTAACGTCCTTACCCCTACTTATTACAGCTTGACAAAGGCAACACACGGCTTGACACCTGTTGTCCGCATTTCTGTTGAAATACCTCCACACTGAAGAGCTGATTTTTTTGGTATTTTCACCAGGCATGTCAACGGCCATATTCCTCCCACGGACAACAGGTGTCTCCCCGGGTGCCTGACTTAAACAAACCACCTCACCATCAGAATCCTCCTGGTCAATTTCTTCCCCAGCGCCAGCAACACCCATATCCTCCTCATCCTGGTGTACTTCAACACAAACATCTTCAATCTGACTATCAGGAACTGGACTGCGGGTGCTCCTTCCAGCACTTGCAGGGGGCGTGCAAATGGTGGAAGGCGCATGCTCTTCACGTCCAGTGTTGGGAAGGTCAGGCATCGCAACCGACACAATTGGACTCTCCTTGTGGATTTGGGATTTCGAAGAACGCACAGTTCTTTGCGGTGCTTTTGCCAGCTTGAGTCTTTTCAGTTTTCTAGCGAGAGGCTGAGTGCTTCCATCCTCATGTGAAGCTGAACCACTAGCCATGAACATAGGCCAGGGCCTCAGCCGTTCCTTGCCACTCCGTGTGGTAAATGGCATATTGGCAAGTTTACGCTTCTCCTCCGACAATTTTATTTTAGGTTTTGGAGTCCTTTTTTTACTGATATTTGGTGTTTTGGATTTGACATGCTCTGTACTATGACATTGGGCATCGGCCTTGGCAGACGACGTTGCTGGCATTTCATCGTCTCGGCCATGACTAGTGGCAGCAGCTTCAGCACGAGGTGGAAGTGGATCTTGATCTTTCCCTAATTTTGGAACCTCAACATTTTTGTTCTCCATATTTTAATAGGCACAACTAAAAGGCACCTCAGGTAAACAATGGAGATGGATGGATACTAGTATACTTATGGATGGACTGCCGAGTGCCGACACAGAGGTAGCTACAGCCGTGGACTAACGTACTGTGTCTGCTGCTAATATAGACTGGATGATTGATAATGAGATGAAATCAATATATATATATGTATGTATATATAATATCACTAGTACTGCAGCCGGACAGGTAGATAATATATTTATTAGGTAATGATGACTGATGACGGACCTGCTGGACACTGTCAGCTCAGCAGCACCGCAGACTGCTACAGTAAGCTACTATACTATAGTAGTATGTACAAAGAAGAAAGAAAAAAAAAACCACGGGTAGGTGGTATACAATTATGGATGGACTGCCGAGTGCCGACACAGAGGTAGCTACAGCCGTGGACTAACGTACTGTGTCTGCTGCTAATATAGACTGGATGATTGATAATGAGATGAAATCAATATATATATGTATGTATATATAATATCACTAGTACTGCAGCCGGACAGGTAGATAATATATTTATTAGGTAATGATGACTGATGACGGACCTGCTGGACACTGTCAGCTCAGCAGCACCGCAGACTGCTACAGTAAGCTACTATACTATAGTAGTATGTACAAAGAAGAAAGAAAAAAAAAACCACGGGTAGGTGGTATACAATTATGGATGGACTGCCGAGTGCCGACACAGAGGTAGCTACAGCCGTGGACTAACGTACTGTGTCTGCTGCTAATATAGACTGGATGATTGATAATGAGATGAAATCAATATATATATGTATGTATATATAATATCACTAGTACTGCAGCCGGACAGGTAGATAATATATTTATTAGGTAATGATGACTGATGACGGACCTGCTGGACACTGTCAGCTCAGCAGCACCGCAGACTGCTACAGTAAGCTACTATACTATAGTAGTATGTACAAAGAAGAAAGAAAAAAAAAAAACACGGGTAGGTGGTATACAATTATGGATGGACTGCCGAGTGCCGACACAGAGGTAGCTACAGCCGTGGACTAACGTACTGTGTCTGCTGCTAATATAGAGTCTAGACTGGATGATAAATTATTGATAATGAGATGAAATCAATATAATATCACTAGTAATGCAGCCGGACAGGTACTATTTATATTTATTATGTAATGACTGATGACGGACCTGCTGGACACTGTCAGGTCAGCAGCACCGCAGACTGCTACAGTAAGCTACTATAGTAGTATGTATAAAGAAGAATGAAAAAAAAAAAAACCACGGGTAGGTGGTATACAATATTATATATATATATATATATATATATATATATATATATATATTATATATAATTATATATATATATATATATATATATATATATATATATTAAACTGGTGGTGATTGATTATTAAACTGGTGGTCAGGTCACTCACGTTGCAACTTGCAACTAGTACTCCGAGTCCTAAGCAGACAATCACAAAATATATTATTATACTGGTGGTCAGTGTGGTCACAAACAATGGCAGTGTGGCACTGACTCTGACAGCAAAAGTGTGCACTGTACGTTATATGTACTCCTGAGTCCTGCTCTCAGACTCTAACTGCTCCCCACTGTCAGTGTCTCCCCCACAAGTCAGATAATACAATACACTTACAGTCACACTATCTAATCTATATCACTTCAGCAAGTAGTATAGTAGTATAGTAGTACTCCTCCTAATAATGCTCCCCAAAATTACTACTACTGTGTCTCTCTCGTCTCTACTGTGTCTCTCTCTTCTCTAAACGGAGAGGACGCCAGCCACGTCCTCTCTCTATGACTCTCAATGCACGTGTGAAAATGGCGGCGACGCGCGGCTCCTTATATAGAATCCGAGTCTCGCGATAGAATCCGAGCCTCGCGAGAATCCGACAGCGGGATGATGACGTTCGGGCGCGCTCGGGTTAACCGAGCAAGGCGGGAAGATCCGAGTCGCTCGGACCCGTGAAAAAAAACATGAAGTTCGGGCGGGTTCGGATTCAGAGGAACCGAACCCGCTCATCTCTAATGGGCACACATACTAACGATGTGTGATCAGCACCTCAGGAGCTCAGTGTCCTGTCAGCTGGGATAGCGAACCATTAACCCTCAGGAGGTTGGTTTGGTCCCCTCTCTAAGTCCCAGGAAGCAGGTAGCCTGGTTGCCAAGTGCCAACCAGAGCTACCTAAAATTAATAAAATAAAATAAAAATAAAGGAAAATCTCTGGAGCTCCAGAGAAATGCACCCGGCTCCTTGGGTATATTTTTCTAAACTGATTCTGGTAGGAGGGGCAAAGAGGGGAGGAGCCAGTACACATACACACACTAAAAGGTTTTAAAGTGCCAGGCTCCAGTGGACCCAATCTATACCCCATGGTACTACAAAAATGTGTAAAGATATTTTAGGCGTTTAAGGAACCAAAATCATAATTCAAAAGTCCTGATCAGATGTAACAATAAAAAGTGCTGTATATAAACCCCTTGATGTTAGGAATAATGCATGTATCACAAACAGAGGATTGGGGTGTCCTTAAATTGCATGACTAATGTTAACATAAGGGTCATTCAGGGTGGTAAATAACTCAATTTAGAACAGGGACTCGGCGCTTGCCAGGATGTAAAGTACTAATTTAATTGCAGATGACACTCAGGTTTTCTGTAAAAGTTGTAAAACACAGGGTGCATTGAAACGCATTAAGCAGGTGAGTTACTGACCTCCCCGATCGGATTCATCTGTCACTTTTATTACTGTCAAAATGCTCTGGTGACTACATGCTCTATGAGCATAACAGACGACCCGAGTATCCCATTACACCGGATTGCACAAATATTACATTTAACCTACTTCCTGCCAAAGTCCCTGATTTCAACTGAGTTATTACTTTCCTGAAAGACCATTATGTTAAACATTAGTTCTGTGATTTGTAAGCACCCCTGTCTTCTCTTTCTGGGACCTATATTGGAGAGTAGTGATATCATCAATTATATTTGCTAGTGATGAGCGGGTTCAGATCCTCGGGATCTGAACCCCCCCGAACTTCACCCATTTTACACGGGTACGAGGCAGACTCGGATCCTCCCGCCTTGCTCGGTTAACCCGAGCGCGCCTGAACGTCATCATCCCGCGGTCGGATTCTCGCGAGATTCGTATTCTATATAAGGAGCCGCGCGTCGCCGCCATTTTTCACTCGTGCATTGGAGATGATCGTGAGAGGACGTGGCTGGCGTCCTCTCAGTTTCTATGTTCAGTGGGCTGCAAATTGTGCTGCAAATATCTGTGCTCAGTGTGCTGCAAATATCTGTGCTCAGTGTGCTGCAAGTGCAAATATCTATGTTCTCTGCCTGAAAAACGCTCCATATCTGACTGTGCTCAGTGTGCTGCAAATATCTGTGCTCAGTGTGCTAATTGCTTTATTGTGGGGACTGGGGACCAGCAGTATTATATAGTAGGAGGACAGTGCAGAGTTTTGCTGACCAGTGACCACCAGTATTATACGTTCTCTGCCTGAAAAACGCTCCATATCTGTGCTGCATTGTAGTATATAGTAGGAGGACAGTGCAGAATTTTGCTGACCACCAGTATAACTATATATATAGCAGTACGGTACAGTAGTCCACTGCTCTACCTACCTCTGTGTCGTCAAGTATACTATCCATCCATACCTGTGGTGCATTTCAGTTTTGCACAGTTTGCTGACCACCAGTATATACTATATAGCAGTACGGTACAGAAGGCCACTGCTCTACCTACCTCTGTGTCGTCAAGTATACTATCCATCCATACCTGTGGTGCATTTCAGTTTTGCACAGTTTGCTGACCACCAGTATATACTATATAGCAGTACGGTACAGAAGGCCACTGCTCTACCTACCTCTGTGTCGTCAAGTATACTATCCATCCATACCTGTGGTGCATTTCAGTTTTGCACAGTTTGCTGACCACTAGTATAACTATATATATAGCAGTACGGTACAGTAGTCCACTGCTCTTCCTACCTCTGTGTCATCAAGTATATTATCCATCCATACCTGTGGTGCATTTCAGTTTTGCGCAGTTTGCTGACCACTAGTATATACTATATAGCAGTACGGTACAGAAGGCCACTGCTCTACCTACCTCTGTGTCGTCAAGTATACTATCCATCCATACCTGTGGTGCATTTCAGTTTTGCACAGTTTGCTGACCACCAGTATAACTATATATATAGCAGTACGGTACAGTAGTCCGCTGCTCTACCTACCTCTGTGTCATCAAGTATATTATCCATCCATACCTGTGGTGCATTTCAGTTTTGCACAGTTTGCTGACCACTAGTATATACTATATAGCAGTACGGTACAGAAGGCCACTGCTCTACCTACCTCTGTGTCGTCAAGTATACTATCCATCCATACCTGTGGTGCATTTCAGTTTTGCACAGTTTGCTGACCACCAGTATATACTATATAGCAGTACGGTACAGAAGGCCACTGCTCTACTTACCTCTGTGTCGTCAAGTATACTATCCATCCATACCTGTGGTGCATTTCAGTTGTGCGCAGTATGTATAGTAGTAGGCCATTGCTATTGATATATTACTGGCATATAATTCCACACATTAAAAAATGGAGAACAAAAATGTGGAGGGTAAAATAGGGAAAGATCAAGATCCACTTCCACCTCGTGCTGAAGCTGCTGCCACTAGTCATGGCCGAGACGATGAAATGCCATCAACGTCGTCTGCCAAGGCCGATGCCCAATGTCATAGTAGAGAGCATGTAAAATCCCAAAAAATAAAGCTCAGTAAAATGACCCAAAAATCTAAATCAAAATCGTCTGAGGAGAAGCGTAAACTTGCCAATGTGCCATTTACGACACGGAGTGGCATGGAACGGCTGAGGCCCCGGCCTATTTTCAAGGCTAGTGGTTCAGCTTCAACTGAGGATGGAAGCACTCATCCTCCTGCTAGAAAACTTAAAAGAGTTAAGATGGCAAAAGCACAGCAAAGAACTGTGCGTTCTTCTAAATCAAAAAACCCAAAGGAGAATCCAATTGTGTCGGTTGCGATGCCTGACCTTCCCAACACTGGACGGGAAGAGGTTGCGCCTTCCACCATTTGCACGCCCCCTGCAAGTGCTGGAAGGAGCACCCGCAGTCCAGTTCCTGATAGTCAAATTGAAGATGTCACTGTTGAAGTACACCAGGATGAGGATATGGGTGTTGCTGGCGCTGGGGAGGAAATTGACAAGGAGGATTCTAATGGTGAGGTGGTTTGTTTAAGTCAGGCACCCGGGGAGACACCTGTTGTCCGTGGGACGAATATGGCCATTGACATGCCTGGTCAAAATACAAAAAAATCACCTCTTCAGTGTGGAATTATTTCAACAGAAATGCGGACAACTGGTGTCAAGCCGTGTGTTGCCTTTGTCAAGCTGTAATAAGTAGGGGTAAGGACGTTAACCACCTCGGAACATCCTCCCTTATACGTCACCTGGACCGCATTCATCAGAAGTCAGTGACAAGTTCAAAAACTTTGGATGACAGCGGAAGCAGTCCACTGACCACTAAATCCCTTCCTCTTGTATCCAAGCTCCTGCAAACCACACCACCAACTCCCTCAGTGTCAATTTCCTACTTAGAAAAGAAAGCCAATAGTCCTGCAGGACATGTCACTGTCAAGTCTGACGAGTCCTCTCCTGCCTGGGATTCCTCCGATGCATCCTTGAGTGTAACGCCTACTGCTGCTGGCGCTGCTGTTGTTGCTGCTGGGAGTCGATCGTCATCCCAGAGGGGAAGTCGGAAGACCACTTGTACTACTTCCAGTAAGCAATTGACTGTCCAACAGTCCTTTGCGAGGAAGATGAAATATCACAGCAGTCATCCTGCTGCAAAGCGGATAACTCAGGTCTTGTCAGCCTAAGTGGTGAGAAACGTGTTTCCAGTATCCACCGTTAATTCACAGGGAACTAGAGACTTGATTGAGGTACTGTGTCCCCGGTACCAAATACCATCTAGGTTCCATTTCTCTAGGCAGGCGATACCGAAAATGTACACAGACGTCAGAAAAAGAGTCACCAGTGTCCTAAAAAATGCAGTTGTACCCAATGTCCACTTAACCACGGACATGTGGACAAGTGGAGCAGGGCAGACTCAGGACTATATGACTGTGACAGCCCACTGGGTAGATGTATTGCCTCCCGCAGCAAGAACAGCAGCAGCGGCACCAGTAGCAGCATCTCGCAAGCGCCAACTCGTTCCTAGGCAGGCTATGCTTTGTATCACCGCTTTCCATAAGAGGCACACAGCTGACAACCTCTTACGGAAACTGAGGAACATCATCGCAGAATGGCTTACCCCAATTGGACTCTCCTGGGGATTTGTGACATCGGACAACACCACCAATATTGTGCGTGCATTACATCTGGGCAAATTCCAGCACGTCCCATTTTTTGCACATACATTGAATTTGGTGGTGCAGAATTATTTAAAAAATGACAGGGGCGTGCAAGAGATGCTGTCGGTGGCCCGAAGAATTGCGGGCCACTTTCGGCATTCAGCCACCGCGTGCCGAAGACTGGAGCACCAGCAAACAGTCCTGAACCTGCCCTGCCATCATCTGAAGCAAGAGGTGGTAACGAGGTGGAATTCAACCCTCTACATGCTTCAGAGGATGGAGGAGCAGCAAAAGGCCATTCAAGCCTATACATCTGCCTACGATATAGGCAAAGGAGGGGGAATGCACCTGACTCAAGTGCAGTGGAGAATGATTTCAACGTTGTGCAAGGTTCTGCAACCCTTTGAACTTGCCACACGTGAAGTCAGTTCAGACACTGCCAGCCTTAGTCAGGTCATTCCCCTCATCAGGCTTTTGCAGAAGAAGCTGGAGACATTGAAGGAGGAGCTAAAACAGAGCGATTCCGCTAGGCATGTGGGACTTGTGGATGGAGCCCTTAATTCGCTTAACCAGGATTCACGGGTGGTCAATCTGTTGAAATCAGAGCACTACATTTTAGCCACCGTGCTCGATCCTAGATTTAAAACCTACGTTGTATCTCTCTTTCCGTTGTGTCTGCAGAGGTTCAAAGACCTGCTGGTGAGAAAATTGTCAAGTCAAGCGGAACGTGACCCGTCAACAGCTCCTTCTTCACATTCTCCCGCAACTGGGGGTGCGAGGAAAAGGCTAAGAATTCCGAGCCCACCCGCTGGCGGTGATGCAGGGCAGTCTGGAGCGAGTGCTGACATCTGGTCCGGACTGAAGGACCTGCCAACGATTACTGACATGTCGTCTACTGTCACTGCATATGATTCTGTCACCATTGAAAGAATGGTGGAGGATTATATGAGTGACCGCATCCAAGTAGGCACGTCAGACAGTCCGTACGTATACTGGCAGGAAAAAGAGGCAATTTGGAAGCCCTTGCACAACTGGCTTTATTTTACCTAAGTCGCCCCCCCTCCAGTGTGTACTCCGAAAGAGTGTTTAGTGCAGCCGCTCACCTTGTCAGCAATCGGCGTACGAGGTTACTTCCAGAAAATGTGGAGAAGATGATGTTCATCAAAATGAATTATAATCAATTCCTCCGTGGAGACATTCACCAGCAATTGCCTCCAGAAAGTACACAGGGACCTGAGATGGTGGATTCCAGTGGGTACGAATTAATAATCTATGAGGAGGGGGATGTACACAGTGAAAGGGGTGATGAATCGGACGATGAGGAGGAGGTGGACATCTTGCCTCTGTAGAGCCAGTTTGTGCAAGGAGAGATTGATTGCTTCTTTTTTGGTGGGGGCCCAAACCAACCAGTCATTTCAGTCACAGTTGTGTGGCAGACCCTGTCTCTGAAATGATGGGTTTGTTAAAGTGTGCATGTCCTGTTTATACAACATAAGGGTGGGTGAGTGGGCCCAAGGACAATTCCATCTTGCAGCTCTTTTTTCTTTAATTTTTCTTTGCATGGGCCAGGTGTTTGTGTCGGCCACTTGGGTCGCTTAGCTTAGTCACACAGCTACCTCATTGCGCCTCTTTTTTTCTTTGCATCATGTGCTGTTTGGGGACTATTTTTTTGAAGTGCCATCCTGTCTGACACTGCAGTGCCACTCCTAGATGGGCCAGGTGTTTGTGTCGGCCACTTGGGTCGCTTAGCTTAGTCATCCAGCGACCTCGGTGCAAATTTTAGGACTAAAAATAATATTGTGAGGTGTGAGGTGTTCAGAATAGACTGAAAATGAGCGGAAATTATGGTTATTGAGGTTAATAATACTATGGGATCAAAATGACCCCCAAATTCTATGATTTAAGCTGTTTTTGAGGGTTTTTTGTTAAAAAAAAACACCCGAATCCGACAAAAATTTTCAGGGAGGTTTTGCCAAAACGCGTCCGAATCCAAAACACGGCCGCGGAACCGAATCCAAAACCAAAACACAAAACCCGAAAAATTTCCGGTGCACATCACTAATATTTGCAGGGTTGTGATGTCACTCCTGCAAAATATTTTATACTGAAGGGTTGAGTATGATGTTGGCATCCATCATGTGGAGATGAGAATGTCGACAAAGTCATAATGTCGACGTTGCTGACATCACGTAGTCAGTGACGAATGGTCGACTTGTTAGAATGTAGATGCATCCTCCCTGGTGGCCCAGCAATTACTTAGTTGACTCAGACGACTGCAGTGGCTCTATTGGCCTCAGCAGTATCTATCCTGATGCCAGTAGTCATGTGCAGTGTCGGACTGGGGCATGTAGGGCCCACCGGGGAAATGCAGTGGTAGGGGCCCATATTAGGGGTGTGGCCAGTCTGCAGAGGGGGTGTGGCCTGCCAGCTCATTGGTTTGACTAACCATTACAGAGTGCAACTTTTGGACCCCTTCATAAATATATACAATAAATTTAGCTGCTGCATGCATGATAATGTACCAGATTAATAACAGATTGATAACAGCAATGCACTGTAGAAAATACACCATAGTCCAGTATAAGGTAACATATGTATAATGTATAATTCAAGTGCACAGTCTTGAACCTGATCCTTAGAGCAGGAGGTGGGCCCCCAGGCAGTGGGGCCCACCGGTGCTTTCCCCTGTACCCCTGTGGGCCAGTCCAAGCCTGGTCATGTGACTGTGACTTCTGGGTCAGACCTCCAATCCTCCAGTGTTCTGGTGAGTATACAGGCCCTACCTCTAACCCTCCATCTATTGCCTAACCTTAGCCTCCACACCCCACAGCTAAACCCTAACCTCCCCACCCACCCTGACCCACCCCGCCACCCCTGCAGCCTAACCCTAATGTCAGCATTCTGACAACGTCAACAATTCCCTCATCAACATTCTGATTATGTTGACACATTGCCTGTTGACATTTTAACAATGTCAGCATCATAACTGTTGACATTGTGATTGCAAACCTTTTGATTACATCCCGCATTTAAAGGGTAGTCATTGTCAGTCATCAATTGTCGCATAATAAATGCTCTTATACTGGGAAGCTCTGTCCCACAACTCACACCATGGGGGTAATTCCAAGTTGATCGCAGCAGAAAACTTGGGCAAAACCATGTGCACTGCAGGGGAGGCAGATATAACATGTGCATAGAGAGTAGATTTGGATGTGGTGTGTTCAATCTGCAATCTAAATTGCAGTGTAAAAATAAAGCAGCCAGTATTTACCCTGCACAGAAACAAAATAACCCACCCAAATCTAACTCTCTCTGCAAATGTTATATCTGCCCCCCCTGCAGTGCACATGGTTTTGCCCAATTGCTAACAAACTTTCTGCTGCGATCAACTCATAATCACCCCCCATGATAGCATGAATAATAGGAAAACACCAATCAGAGAGAATACAAATATGACCACAGTCTTGTATCCAGAGGTGTAGCGAGGGTGGATCCAGCGGTGCGCGAGGTCCGGGCGCTGAAAAAGATAGAGGGCGCGCTGGCGTATTTATCCCCCCAACCCCGGCCGCAGAGCAGGAGGAACAGCAGAGGGGCACACACTGACTCGGACTAGGAGACACGGTAGGGCACAGGGCAGGTCAGAGGCAACAGCAGGAGACACTGACACCTGGCACATGCCGGAGCTCTGCCCGTCCTCTGTATATCTCTCACTGTCTGCTTGTAGCTGTCCAGCAGGGTTACTTGTGTCCTGCAGCATCTCTCTCTGTCTAGCCCAGCTTCTGCAGCACCTCTCTCTTTCCAAGCTGTAGCACATATCTATACTTCAGATGCTGCAGCACCTCTCTCTGCCCTAGCTACTGCCGCACCTCTTTCTGCCCTGTCTGCTGCAGCACCTTTCTCTGCCCCGGTTTCTGCAGCACCTCCCTCTGCCCGTCAGGCTGCTGCGCTGCAGTTCTCTTTGTCCCCATGCTGCTGCGATGCAGCTCTCTCTGCCCTTCAGGCAATTCTAGGACTTCATTTTCATTGAGGCATAGTGGGATTATGAGTTCTGGATGCCAGTTCTAGGGTATTATTTTCATTGAGGCATTGGGGGATTATCAAGTCGTGGGAGGTAGTGGGGAGGGGGTCAGTTTTGGTGCATTATTTTTATTGAGTGATTGGGGATTGTGAGGTCAGGTTAGTCGGTGCATATATAGTGTTAATTTATTTGAATTAAACAAGAAAATAGTTAAATACAGCTACTTCCATAGCGGCTCTACCATGGTGTAATGTGTATAAGGGGCTCTACTGTGACATAACATGTATAAGCAGCTCTAATGTGGTGTAACGTATAAGAGGCTCTACTGTGGCGTAACATGAGGGGTATTACTGTGTGGTGTAACTTGTATAAGGGGTATTACTGTGTGGTGTAACTTGTATAAGGGGTATTACTGTGTGGTGTAACTTGTATAAGGGATATTACTGTGTGGTGTAACTTGTATAAGGGGTATTACTGTGTGGTGTAACTTGTATAAGGGGTATTACTGTGTGGTGTAACTTGTATAAGGGGTATTACTGTGTGGTGTAACTTGTATAAGGGGTATTACTGTGTGGTGTAACTTGTATAAGGGGTATTACTGTGTGGTGTAACTTGTATAAGGGATATTACTGTGTGGTGTAACTTGTATAAGGGGTATTACTGTGTGGTGTAACTTGTATAAGGGGTATTACTGTGTGGTGTAACTTGTATAAGGGATATTACTGTGTGGTGTAACTTGTATAAGGGGTATTACTGTGTGGTGTAACTTGTATAAGGGGTATTACTGTGTGGTGTAACTTGTATAAGGGGTATTACTGTGTGGTGTAACTTGTATAAGGGGTATTACTGTGTGGTGTAACTTGTATAAGGGATATTACTGTGTGGTGTAACTTGTATAAGGGGTATTACTGTGTGGTGTAACTTGTATAAGGGATATTACTGTGTGGTGTAACTTGTATAAGGGGTATTACTGTGTGGTGTAACTTGTATAAGGGGTATTACTGTGTGGTGTAACTTGTATAAGGGGTATTACTGTGTGGTGTAACTTGTATAAGGGGTATTACTGTGTGGTGTAACTTGTATAAGGGATATTACTGTGTGGTGTAACTTGTATAAGGGGTATTACTGTGTGGTGTAACTTGTATAAGGGGTATTACTGTGTGGTGTAACTTGTATAAGGGGTATTACTGTGTGGTGTAACTTGTATAAGGGGTATTACTGTGTGGTGTAACTTGTATAAGGGGTATTACTGTGTGGTGTAACTTGTATAAGGGGTATTACTGTGTGGTGTAACTTGTATAAGGGATATTACTGTGTGGTGTAACTTGTATAAGGGGTATTACTGTGTGGTGTAACTTGTATAAGGGGTATTACTGTGTGGTGTAACTTGTATAAGGGGTATTACTGTGTGGTGTAACTTGTATAAGGGATATTACTGTGTGGTGTAACTTGTATAAGGGATATTACTGTGTGGTGTAACTTGTATAAGGGGTATTACTGTGTGGTGTAACTTGTATAAGGGATATTACTGTGTGGTGTAACTTGTATAAGGGGTATTACTGTGTGGTGTAACTTGTATAAGGGATATTACTGTGTGGTGTAACTTGTATAAGGGATATTACTGTGTGGTGTAACTTGTATAAGGGGTATTACTGTGTGGTGTAACTTGTATAAGGGGTATTACTGTGTGGTGTAACTTGTATAAGGGGTATTACTGTGTGGTGTAACTTGTATAAGGGGTATTACTGTGTGGTGTAACTTGTATAAGGGGTATTACTGTGTGGTGTAACTTGTATAAGGGGTATTACTGTGTGGTGTAACTTGTATAAGGGATATTACTGTGTGGTGTAACTTGTATAAGGGATATTACTGTGTTGTGTAACTTGTATAAGGGGTATTACTGTGTGGTGTAACTTGTATAAGGGATATTACTGTGTGGTGTAACTTGTATAAGGGGTATTACTGTGTGGTGTAACTTGTATAAGGGATATTAC
The DNA here is from genome assembly GCF_028390025.1 of Pseudophryne corroboree. Taxonomy (NCBI): domain Eukaryota; kingdom Metazoa; phylum Chordata; class Amphibia; order Anura; family Myobatrachidae; genus Pseudophryne; species Pseudophryne corroboree. Next base: position 99,921,763 of record NC_086445.1, on the reverse strand, counting down.
TGTGTGGTGTAACTTGTATAAGGGATATTACTGTGTGGTGTAACTTGTATAAGGGGTATTACTGTGTGGTGTAACTTGTATAAGGGGTATTACTGTGTGGTGTAACTTGTATAAGGGGTATTACTGTGTGGTGTAACTTGTATAAGGGGTATTACTGTGTGGTGTAACTTGTATAAGTGTTAGGGTCTCCTGCCCTGTGCTGCCACGTCGTCATGGCAACCGGGAGACAAGTGCTAGTGGAGTAACCTGAGCGCAGCTGATACTCCGGTTCGGGTCTTTTGCTGTGCAGTGGTTATAGGCTCTGTGCACGGCAGGGGATCCGGTGCTGGTTTTTGTGCTCACAGTCTGTGAGGTCTGAGTGGGGCGTGGACAGCACCTGCTTTATAAGGCCTCTTTTCAGAGTAAGCAGATGCTGCTGAATCTTTGTTGGTTAGTCAGTTCATGAAAGTTAGCCAGTACTGTGTAGCTTTGTATTTGTTTGTTGCTTACTGCAAATAGGCCTGGGGATTTGGTATTACACTCTGCCAATCCAGACCTAGCAGTAAGACTGGAGTCAGTCGTTTAGCTTGCTGGGGTTCTGTTACTACTCTGTGAACTTAGCAAGTTTGCGGCTGCATTCTAAGACTTGCCTGTCTAATCCTGTCTCACTGTGCTAGGTGTCAGGGGTCAGTTTAGTGGCAGTAAGCTAAAACCTGTGCACTGCAAGTGAGAATTAAGATTGTGGAGACTCTCCTTGTGTCTATCATTCCATCTCTGACCAAGGAGTTTACTGCCACACCCGTTGGTAACCCTTTAGGGTTTTGCTGTTGCCCTTAGCAACAGCATTTCGGGTTCTTTACGTATTAAAACACAACATCTTGCTTTTTCTATCTGAGCAGTTCTAATACAAGGGAGATACCCAGTTCCTTAGCCTCTGGGCTTCTCTGTTCACTTTGTGTGTATTTTGTTACCCTATCACCTTCTGTGTACGTTATGTCATATTCCCCAGTTTGTCTGTGAGTCCATTTGTTTTGCATAACAGTTCAAACACCAGTACATTCCTGCAGACACTGGAGTGCATAACAGTTCTGACACCAGTACTTTCTTGCAGGCACTGGTGTGCATAACATATTCAGCAGCCCAATACTCCTGTTGAAATTTTGTGGGAATATGGAGCATACCCCTCAAAATACGTTGCAACAGGTGGTCGATCAGGTGCAGGTCCTGACTCGACAATTTAATGATTTGTCCATTAAAATGCACACCTCCCAGGCTGCTGGCGGAGCTCCCGCAGCAGCAGCACCTGCAGGGGTTAAGGAGCAGAAAGTAAATCTCCCGGATCGTTTTTCTGGAGATCGCTCGCAGTTCTTTTGTTTCAAGGAGAGCTGCAAGCTATACTTCCGGCTTAGGCCTCAGTCTTCTGGGTCGGAGATTCAGTGTGTGGGCATAGTGATTTCCTTGCTACAAGGGGACCCACAGGTCTGGGCATATGGGTTGCAGCCTGACTGTCCGTCGCTTAAAAGTGTTGATGCTTTTTTTACGGCACTGGGCATGTTGTATGATGACCCTGACAAGACGGCTTCAGCCGAGGCTCAGATTTCGATCCTTAAGCAAGGGCGAAGGCCAGTTGAGGTTTACTGTACGGAGTTTCGGAGGTTGGCCCATGATACCCAGTGGAATGACCCAGCCCTGAGACACCAGTACCGAAGAGGTCTTTCTAACCAGATAAAGGACCAACTGGTACAATATCCCTTGCCTGATAGCTTGGATCAGCTCATGCAGTTATCCATCCGGGTGGATAGACGGCTGAGAGAGCGTAGGCTTGAAAGGGAGACTGAGATTTCCTTCCTTCCCAAGGGAACCTCAGACTCTGAGGAATTTTCTGAGGAGCCTATGCAGATTGGGGCTACCCGCCTCTCCTCGCGTGAGAAGACGCGGAGGAGACAGCAGGGGTTGTGTTTGTACTGTGGGAATAAAGGTCATGTGGTAGTATCATGCCCAGAAAAGCCGGAAAACTTCAGGGCCTGAGGGTGATGGGAAATATCCTGTCAGGCCAGAAGTCAGAATGTCCCAAGAAGACTTTTATCATTCCGGTGACCTTGAAGATCCTCGGTCAAACTGTCAAGACTGAGGCCTTTGTGGACAGTGGGGCCGACGGGGTTTTTATGGACCGCCAATTCGCCCTGAAACACTCTGTTCCCTTAGTACCCTTGGCATCGGAAATTAAGATTTGTGGGTTAAACGGGGAACCATTATCCCAAGGTAAAATTACCTCTTGCACTAGCCAGATTTCTTTGTTTATTGGAGCCACACACTCTGAAAAATTGTCCTTTTATGTGACTGTCTGTACTTTTGCCCCATTGGTGTTGGGGTTACCCTGGTTAAGGGCCCACAATCCTCAATTTGACTGGGTCTCTGGGGAGATTCTTAGTTGGGGTACTGATTGTTTCAGGAGTTGCTTGAGCCTTCCAGTCAGGCTCTCGCAGCTAAGTTTGCCAGGATTGCCAGGGTGTTATGCAGATTTTGCAGACGTGTTCTCCAAAAAAGTTGCAGAGGTACTACCTCCCCATCGCCCCTATGACTGTGCCATTGATTTGTTGCCAAATGCTAAGCTTCCCAAGAGCAGGTTGTACTCCCTGTCACGTCCTGAGACTCAGGCTATGGCAGAGTACATTCAGGAGAACTTGGCTAAGGGATTTATCAGACCTTCACAGTCTCCAGTTGGGTCGGGGTTCTTCTTCGTGGGTAAAAAGGACGGTTCGTTGCGACCCTGCATCGACTTCAGGGAATTGAACCGTATCACGATTAAAAACTCATACCCACTGCCTCTCATTTCGGTCTTGTTTGACCAGCTTCGTACTGCCACCATTTTTTCTAAGATTGACCTACGCGGTGCGTACAATCTAATCCGAATAAGAGAGGGGGATGAATGGAAGACTGCCTTTAATACCCACTCAGGGCATTATGAATATTTGGTGATGCCTTTTGGGCTCTGTAATGCCCCGGCAGTCTTCCAGGATTTCATGAATGATGTGCTCAGGAAATATTTGGATAGATTCTTAGTTGTATACTTAGATGACATCCTAATCTTCTCCCATTCCCTGGAGGAACATCGGAAGCATGTACGCTTAGTCCTCCAGAAACTCAGAGACCACCGGCTTGGGGCGAAGCTGGAGAAGTGCGAATTTGAAGTTCAGCAAATCGCATTTCTAGGATATATTATCTCCCCAGAAGGTTTCCAAATGGAGGGTTCCAAGGTACAGGCAGTCCTGGATTGGGTGCAGCCCACTAGTTTGAAGGCGCTTCAGCGTTTCCTGGGCTTTGCGAATTTTTATAGACGATTTATCGCTGGATTTTCGTCTATAGTGGCGCCCTTGGTGGCACTCACTAAGAAAGGGGCGGATGTTGCTCACTGGTCTTGTGAGGCTAAAGCGGCTTTTGCCCGTCTCAAAAGGGCATTTGTTTCGGCCAAGGTGCTGCGACACCCAGATCCAGAGCGTCCTTTTGTGGTGGAGGTGGATGCCTCTGAGATGGGTATTGGGGCAGTGCTTTCTCAGATGGGAGTGTCTGATAATCGCCTTCATCCCTGTGCTTACTTTTCCCGTAAATTTTCGCCTGCCGAGATGAATTATGACGTGGGTAACCGGGAATTGTTGGCTATTAAGGATGCACTCGAGGAGTGGAGACACTGGCTTGAGGGGGCTAAGTTTGTGGTCTCAATTCTCACTGACCATAAGAATCTGGCATATTTAGAGTCAGCGAAGCGTCTCAATGCCAGGCAGGCACGATGGGCTTTGTTTTTTGCTCGCTTTAATTTTTTGATAACATATCGCCCTGGGTCAAAAAACATCAAGGCTGATGCGCTCTCGCGGAGTTTTGCTCCAATCCAGGAGACCACCGAGGAGCCGTTGCCCATTGTTTCCCCATCATGTATTAAAGTGGGCATTACCCAGGACCTCTTATCATTAGTCCTTAGAGCACAGGAGCAGGCTCCTCCAGACCTTCCGGTAGGTCTTTTGTTTGTGCCTCCTAGGTTAAGACAGCGAGTGTTCCTGGAATTCCATGCCAAGAAGTCGGCAGGTCACCCGGGTATTGCCAGAACTCGGGAGTTGCTATCTAGGGTGGTGTGGTGGCCCTCGGTGGCTAAGGATGTGGATCAGTGGGTTCGGGCATGTGACATCTGTGCCCGAAATAAGACTCCTAGAGGGGTTCCTGTTGGCCCATTACATCCACTCTCTATTCCATCTAAGCCATGGACCCACATTTCAATGGATTTTGTGGCGGACTTGCCCAAATCCTCGGGGATGACAGCCATCTGGGTTGTCGTTGACAGGTTTTCGAAGATGGCGCACTTCGTTCCACTGGTTGGGCTGCCATCAGCAAGACGCCTGTCTGAATTATTTATGCTGCATGTTGTGCGTCTCCACGGGTTGCCACTTGATGTGGTCTCTGACCGCGGATCCCAGTTTGTGGCCAAATTCTGGAGGGCATTTTGTTCCGATCTCCAGATTTCTGTCAGCTTGTCGTCAGGCTACCATCCGCAGTCTAATGGGCAGACTGAAAGGGTGAACCAGTCCTTGGAGCAGTTCCTCAGGTGTTATGTCTCCAAGTGTCAGACTGACTGGGTTGCTCATCTGTCCATGGCGGAGTTTGCCTATAACAACGCGGCTCACTCTGCTACAGGGATCTCTCCCTTCCTTTGTGTGTATGGGCATCATCCTAAGGCCAATTCTTTTGACCCCCTGGACTCCACGCCTGGTGGTTCCTCTGTGGTTTCGGTCCTTAGAGGTATTTGGCGGAAAGTGAAGAAAGCCCTTGTGTCTGTGTCATTAGTGACCAAAAGGGTTTTTGATAAGCGGAAAAGACCCTGCAGCTTCAAATTAGGAGACTTCGTCTGGTTGTCTACCAAGAATTTGAAGTTGAGACAGCCATCTCATAAGTTAGGCCCCCGGTTCATCGGCCCTTATAAGATCACCAGGGTTATCAATCCGGTGGCATTTCAGTTAGATCTGCCCCGTTCTTTGGGTATCAATAAAACATTTCATTGTTCCCTTTTAAAACGGGCGATTAGTAATCCTTCTTCCAGTGGAAGACCTTCCCCTCTTCTGATACGTGGCCAGAGGGAGTTTGTTGTTGAAAGGATTCTTGACTCCAAGGTGGTTCGGGGTCGGCTGTCATTTTTGGTGCACTGGAAGGGGTATGGCCCGGAGGAGCGGTCGTGGGTGCGCAGTTGTGATCTTCATGCCCCCAGACTGATACGCTCTTTCTTCTCGCAGTTCCCCGATAAACCCGGTGGTAGGGGTTCTTTGACCCCTCGTCAGAGGGGGGGTACTGTTAGGGTCTCCTGCCCTGTGCTGCCACGTCGTCATGGCAACCGGGAGACAAGTGCTAGTGGAGTAACCTGAGCGCAGCTGATACTCCGGTTCGGGTCTTTTGCTGTGCAGTGGTTATAGGCTCTGTGCACAGCAGGGGATCCGGTGCTGGTTTTTGTGCTCACAGTCTGTGAGGTCTGAGTGGGGCGTGGACAGCACCTGCTTTATAAGGCCTCTTTTCAGAGTAAGCAGATGCTGCTGAATCTTTGTTGGTTAGTCAGTTCATGAAAGTTAGCCAGTACTGTGTAGCTTTGTATTTGTTTGTTGCTTACTGCAAATAGGCCTGGGGATTTGGTATTACACTCTGCCAATCCAGACCTAGCAGTAAGACTGGAGTCAGTCGTTTAGCTTGCTGGGGTTCTGTTACTACTCTGTGAACTTAGCAAGTTTGCGGCTGCATTCTAAGACTTGCCTGTCTAATCCTGTCTCACTGTGCTAGGTGTCAGGGGTCAGTTTAGTGGCAGTAAGCTAAAACCTGTGCACTGCAAGTGAGAATTAAGATTGTGGAGACTCTCCTTGTGTCTATCATTCCATCTCTGACCAAGGAGTTTACTGCCACACCCGTTGGTAACCCTTTAGGGTTTTGCTGTTGCCCTTAGCAACAGCATTTCGGGTTCTTTACGTATTAAAACACAACATCTTGCTTTTTCTATCTGAGCAGTTCTAATACAAGGGAGATACCCAGTTCCTTAGCCTCTGGGCTTCTCTGTTCACTTTGTGTGTATTTTGTTACCCTATCACCTTCTGTGTACGTTATGTCATATTCCCCAGTTTGTCTGTGAGTCCATTTGTTTTGCATAACAGTTCAAACACCAGTACATTCCTGCAGACACTGGAGTGCATAACAGTTCTGACACCAGTACTTTCTTGCAGGCACTGGTGTGCATAACAATAAGGGATATTACTGTGTGGTGTAACTTGTATAAGGGGTATTACTGTGTGGTGTAACTTGTATAAGGGATATTACTGTGTGGTGTAACTTGTATAAGGGGTATTACTGTGTGGTGTAACTTGTATAAGGGGTATTACTGTGTGGTGTAACTTGTATAAGGGGTATTACTGTGTGGTGTAACTTGTATAAGGGGTATTACTGTGTGGTGTAACTTGTATAAGGGATATTACTGTGTGGTGTAACTTGTATAAGGGGTATTACTGTGTGGTGTAACTTGTATAAGGGGTATTACTGTGTGGTGTAACTTGTATAAGGGGTATTACTGTGTGGTGTAACTTGTATAAGGGGTATTACTGTGTGGTGTAACTTGTATAAGGGGTATTACTGTGTGGTGTAACTTGTATAAGGGGTATTACTGTGTGGTGTAATGTGAATAATGGACACTACAGTATAATGTGCATTGGAACTATTTTGTGGCCACGCCTTTTCCCCATGAAGCCACACACCCAGGGCCTAATTCAGACCTGATCGTAGCCGTGCATGCGGGGGGATGCCTAGCACAGGGCTAGTCCGCCCTGAATGTCAGACCCTCCCCCCGCCGCACAGGTACAAAAGCATTGCACGGCAGCGATGCTTTTGTACCTGAAGAATAGATCCCTACCAGCGCAGCTCATGCACGCTGGCAGGTAGCTACCCATCACTCTCCGGGTCACAGCAGGTGCGTGTGATGTCCCCCCAAAACGGCAGCCCAACGCCGCCGGCCCGCCCCCTCCCACCCAGCAAACGCCTCTGCCTGTCAATCAGGCAGGCGCGATCGCTGGGCAGAGATGCCGATCGCATCTCTGGCATGCTCCGGCGCACTGCTGTGTCATGGCATGCGCAGTTCAGACCTGATCGCCTGTTGTGCGAAAATGCGGAGCAGCGATCAGGTCTGAATTAGGCCCCTAGTTTTTTTTTTGTTACGGGCCTTTGGCATGCACTATCCCTGCTTTAAACATGGGGGGCGCCCAAAGGAAACTTTCACCCTGAGCTCCACAAGCTCTAGAACCAGCCCTGTCACCAATATAGGGTTTTTAAATATTTTTACTTTTCAAATGTAACATGCCTCCAATTCAGTACAGGGCAGTGAGCGCCGAAACATACCCTTGCTCTGGGCATCACATCTAGACAGGGACAAGCATGCTATTGGTAGGTTATCCTGTCCCTCTTCCACAAGCCAACTACCCCCCTTTTAACTTCTTCAGAAAAGGTGAGGTGACTTCTTCAGGAAAGGTGAATGAGATCTCTGTGTGCAGGGCTGCAATTGTAACTATTGCCAGATGACTGCCTGTGCACCAGCAGGCAGCCTCGGAGGAACAGAGCTGCTGCGCTATGATTACTACAGAGCTCACGGACCGGCAGCCAATCAGAAGTGGTGCGCAGGCAGCTGGCCCTGTCCCTGATCCTCACTGCTGCCTCCCGGGTCCCCTCAAAATGCTGGCACCCAGCCCCCTCAAAATGTAAGTTTGGGGAATGCAGGGGGAGCAATGGGGCCATGTAAGTGGTGGAGGGGAGGGGGGGGGGTGCTGCCTTATTTGTCAGTCCCAGGCCCCATCATTTCTGATGGTCTGATGGCAGCACGAGGCATACCTATATTGTGTGTGCACCTGTGATTGTATCCGCATACAAAATTCTACGTTATAGTGATTTCCAGGAAAATACTGTAACGTAGCATGTTGTATGCAGATACAGCCGCAGTCATACACAGAATATAGGCATGCCGCATATCATTGTAATCAGCATATGCTGTTTGTGCGTCCTATTCACATAGTGATGCGACTTAGACGTATATAGGGTGCTATTCATGAAGCAGTGGAAGCAGTGGAGAAGTGAGCGGTGGGGGTGGGGCCACATGACAACACAGAAAACAAGCCCCACAGGCACATCGGCCTACCAGGAATCTTCCTGGAGAGCCCTATAGCCAATCCGCCTCTGACTCAGTTATGAATGTAACAGATACAGGGTATGGAAAAGTATAAATGCATGTACACTATATACATTTTTGCAGAGCTTTTCATTAAATACTTCATTATTTTATGAAAAGTTCACAAACAGTCTTATTACTCCAAGGGACTATTTCTTAGTAAGAGACGTCAGTAGATGTCATACAGTATGAAGTCTCTGATTCAAACATTTTACTGCCCAAGCATATACTGTACTCTTTATGTGACCTCTTTACATTTAATTTAGCTTTGCATAGTACCACATCACTCTCTGAAAGCCTATTACAATATAAAGTACCAGTCGATCTAAAATAAGTGTGACATCTAAAGTATAATAAAAAAAAAAAAATGGAAAGAAAGGCAGTGTATGCTTCAAATCAGGAGAGTAGTGTTTTAGGTAAAAGATTTATTGCTACTGCTTTCCTATACATATAGGTCTCTGCCATTTCATGGCTGATTCGAAATTGCACGCTTTTGCGACCGCTTTAGCATCTGTTGTTGTAGTTGCATCTGCGACATTAGGCCAATGATAGTATCACCCATTCCCCTGTTGTACATATGTGTGTCTGATTATTAGTGATGAGCGGGTTCGATTCCTCGGAAACCGAACCCCCCCGAACTTCACCCATTTTACACGGGTCCGAGGCATACTCGGATTCTCCCGTATGGCTCGGTTAATCCGAGCGCGCCCGAACGTCATCATCCCGCTGTCGGATTCTCGCGAGATTCGGATTCTATATAAGCAGCCGCGCGTCGCCGCCATTTTCACTCGTGCATTGGAAATGTTAGGGAGAGGACGTGGCTGGCGTCCTCTCCGTTTATTAATGTTGATGCAAATATTTGTGCTTATTGCTTAATTGTGGGGACTGGGGAGCAGCTGTATTATATAGGAGGAGTACAGTGCAGAGTTTTGCTGACAGTGACCACCAGTATACGTTGTCTGCCTGAAAAACACTCCATATCTGTGCTCAGTGTGCTGCATATATCTGTGCTCACACTGCTTAATTGTGGGGACTGGGGAGCAGCTGTATTATATAGGAGGAGTATAGTGCAGTTTTGATGACAGTGACCACCAGTATATGTTGTCTGCCTGAAAAACACTCCATATCTGTGCTCAGTGTGCTGCATATATCTGTGCTCACACTGCTATATTGTGGGGACTGGGGACCAGCAGTATTATATAGGAGGAGTACAGTGCAGAGTTTTGCTGACAGTGACCACCAGTATATATAGCAGTACGGTACGGAAGGCCACTGCTCTACCTACCTCTGTGTCGTCAAGTATACTATCCATCTAGATTCTATACCTGTGGTGCATTTTAGTTTTGCAGTTTGCTGACAGTGACCACCAGTATATATAGCAGTACGGTACGGAAGGCCACTGCTCTACCTACCTCTGTGTCGTCAAGTATACTATCCATCTAGATTCTATACCTGTGGTGCATTTTAGTTTTGCAGTTTGTTGACAGTGACCACCAGTATATATAGCAGTACGGTACGGAAGGCCACTGCTCTACCTACCTCTGTGTCGTCAAGTATACTATCCATCCATACCTGTGGTGCATTTCAGTTGTGCGCAGTATATATAGTAGTAGGCCATTGCTATTGATACTGGCATATAATTCCACACATTAAAAAATTGAGAACAAAAATGTGGAGGTTAAAAATAGGGAAAGATCAAGATCCACTTCCACCTCGTGCTGAAGCTGCTGCCACTAGTCATGGCCGAGACGATAAAATGCCATCAACGTCGTCTGCCAAGGCCGATGCCCAATGTCATAGTAGAGAGCATGTAAAATCCAAAAAACAAAAGTTCAGTAAATTGACCCAAAAATCAAAATTGAAAGCGTCTGATGAGAAGCGTAAACTTGCCAATATGCCATTTACGACACGGAGTGGCAAGGAACGGCTGAGGCCCTGGCCTATGTTCATGGCTAGTGGTTCAGATTCACATGAGGATGGAAGCACTCATCCTTTTGCTAGAAAACTGCAGTGCCACTCCTAGATGGGCCAGGTGTTTGTGTCGGCCACTTGTGTCGCTTAGCTTAGTCACACAGCGACCTTGGTGCGCCTCTTTTTTTCTTTGCATCATGTGCTGTTTGGGGACAATTTTTTTGAAGTGCCATCCTGCCTGACACTGCAGTGCCACTCCTAGATGGGCCAGGTGTTTGTGTCGGCCACTTGTGTCGCTTAGCTTAGTCACACAGCGACCTTGGTGCGCCTCTTTTTTTCTTTGCATCATGTGCTGTTTGGGGACAATTTTTTTGAAGTGCCATCCTGCCTGACACTGCAGTGCCACTCCTAGATGGGCCAGGAGTTTGTATCGGCCACTTGTGTCGCTTAGCTTAGCCATCCAGCGACCTCGGTGCAAATTTTAGGACTAAAAATAATATTGTGAGGTGCGAGGTGTTCAGAATAGACTGAAAATGAGTGTAAATTATGGTTATTGAGTTTAATAATACTATGGGATCAAAATGACCCCCAAATTCTATGATTTAAGCTGTTTTTGAGGGTTTTTTGTAAAAAAACACCCAAATCCAAAACACACCCGAATCCAACAAAAAAAATTCAGGGAGGTTTTGCCAAAACGCGTCCGAATCCAAAACACAGCCGCGGAACCGAATCCAAAACCAAAACACAAAACCCGAAAAATTTCCGGTGCACATCACTACTGATTATATAAGCACTGAGACCACTTTCAGGGTCTGTAGATGCTAAAATACCGCTTGGTGCTTCTTTAAATGCCACCACTGGTTGCACCATCGAAACCATAACCAGTGCAGGGAAGGGGTCACACTTTTCCAAAACAATTTTTTTCCACTGCTTTTTTGTTCTACCTGTTTGATCCCAGGTAATTGGTTACTAAATATTAGATCATCCCAGAAAATTACTGCCTCTGGTCCATGGGTGACAATTACACTTTCCGTCAGTCAGTAACACAAATAACATGACTTCAACTATGCAGAGACTGCATTCAAGGCAGAAAGAGATGACGCTGAGTTTCATATCTTACACTACATCATAGTTGCCTACCCTCCCTCATTCTGCAGGAGTCTCCCTGAATAGTACCAATCTCCCTGACTCCCTGAATAGTCTATAAATCTCCCTAATTATACTTATTCCCATTATGTAGCTGTTGCATTTTTGGAGGGGGGGATCAGAGATATATACATTCAAATGGGATCATCAGTGCCATTTCCCTGCATTGGTTATAAGGCTCAACGATCCCTATGGCTACATGCATTTCAAAAAGGTTTCTCGTGGCAACTTACAGTATATGGAACGGTTCCATTGGAACCTCTTGTAAAACACAATACACAAACAAATCCTGCAAAATATCAGTGTCTTCAGCAAGTACATCTTACTAACTTTGGGGCTCATTTACATTTGGATGTAAGTCATGTTTATGACACACCTCTCAGATGTAGCTGTACACGTCCGCACTGCTGATAGGTGTTACTCTCACAATCTCCCTGAAATGCTTTTTCAAAAGTAGGCATGTATGCACTACATTACAGCAGTGGCACTATTTATATATATATTATGAATCCACTTTAGAAAAAAGTAATGATGCTTTAAAATTAGTGTATGTTAAACAAATTGGGAGCAAAATTACTCGCGGCTGCAGCTATGGGTAGGGAACCATTTTCTGTTGTGACACAAGGTACATAAATGTCTCCCACCACTAAGACATAAAGTAAAATATACACAACTGCAATGCACATAAGAAACTAAGAAAATTATGCAGCTGAATCTTAAATTTATACTAGTCGCTTCCCAATTAAAGTGCATGTCTTAGAGACAATGTATTGAATGAAACATTTTTTTACCATCTCCGATATCTTCAGTGCGCCAATTAAAGCAGATATTTCTTCTCTGCAGTAGCATCCCCCCAAGCAACCAATTGAATGTCTGGATCTGTGAAATGTGAGGTTGCTTGGAAACCAAATAATTATATTTCTTTGAGCAGTTTGCATGCACAAACCTCGGCAATCATACCTATTAATTTCCAGATTAAAAGTCATGATCCTCCCACAAAATGCCGAATAAACATACAAACACCTGCTATTTATTGGTATTAGCAGTTGTTTGTGATAGTCACATTTGGTAATTTCTTTTATTGGATATTTTCATGTGGCATTGTAAAACAATACACAGAACTAAAAATTATTGCAAACAATATTTTTTTATATTTAACAATATACTGAAGACCAGAAGAAATTATTATTTTTAATATTTTGGAACACTACTTAACACTACTCATCTCTCCAACCATAAGACTGACTGAATGGGGACACAGGGAATTAGCATAAAAATAAGACATGGCCATAACCTCCTATTGAGTTTAGCCTACATGTCCAGATTTTGTTGGGGCTAGTTACGAATACAATGGGCACATTTCATCCAACTTGCATGAAGTGGGAGATATTTAGCATAGGCAAACGCAGTTGAGTTTCTGGTTGCCTGGAAACCCCCCTCTCTCGCCCACACCATGACCACTATAGCAATTGTATATAATACAATTGTACTAGAGCTGCATGTTAACACGCACTGTTAAGGGTGCTCTGCTATAGACCACATATAGCGTTAATTAATACTGTGATGAGCATATATATGTCCGGGGAAGTTTCTAGGTTTTTCTGCTGCTCTCCCAGCCTTGCTCCAATGCTCTGGATTGGTGCCCACATCTGATATAAAGCATTCGTCTCAGACAGGATGTCCTTACTGCCACATCCAATGGCTTACGGTGATCGATGGTGATCGATGGCCGTGTATATGTGGGAATTATGACATACAATACATTGCACTTTGGGCCCAATTCAGACCTGATCGCTAGGCTGCGTTTTCGTACAGCCTGCGATCAGGTTTGAACTGCGCACGGGGAGCGCCGGTCAGCGCCGGGATGGTGCGAGAAAAGCGATCGCACGGGCGATCACAAGGTGACTGACAGGAAAAGGCCAATTCTGGGTGGCAACTGACCGTTTTCAGGGAGTGTCCAGAAAAATGCAAGAGGGACCAGGCGTTTGAAGGTAGTGTTCTGACATCAGCTCCAGCCCTGGTCATCGCACTGGAAAAGTAAGTCCTGGGCTGTGCAGAGACTGCACAAACTTCTGTTTGTGCAGCTCTCCTGCACATGCGATCGCACCACTGCACAGCGATTTCCCCCTCCCCTGTAGGCTGCGACTAACTGAATGCAGGGATGCAAAAAACGCACCCTAGCAATCAGGTCTGAATTAGGCCCCTTATATGATGCATGTTATAGATTCTGCATGCTAATTCTGCCCTCTTCATGGACTGGCCACATGCATGCTAACATCAAGCAGTTGGAAACCCCCGTGTAGAAATCCTGCATTTGCCACTGTTTAGCCTGTCACATGCAGTGTGTGTGGCAAGAAGATGGTGTTTTAATGTTGGGCATGTTTTCAATGCGCTGTATCATGTTGGAATTTACCATTGTTGAGATTTTTGACTTTCCGTTTATCTCTCCAACCTTGGGTAAAGCTGTGATGAACACCAGGCAGGTAAGTCATGTTAACTCATCCTATAAGGAAATGTATTTACACAGTGATGTCAGTTTGTCTATTTTAATCTTAGTCTGCCTATGTCAATATCAGTGGGGGTAATTCTGAGTTGATCGCAGCAGGAACTTTGTTATTAGTTGGGCAAAACCATGTGCACTGCAGGGGAGGCAGATATAACATGTGCAGAGAGAGATAGATTTGGGTGGGGGGTGTTCAATCTGCAATCTAAATTGCAGTGTAAAAATAAAGCAGCCAGTATTTACCCTGCACAGAAACAAAATAACCCACCCAAATCTAACTCTCTCTGCAAATGTTATATCTGCCCCCCCTGCAGTGCACATGGTTTTGCCCAACTGCGATCAACTCATAATTACCCCCAGTGTCCATTGTACTGTATGTATTTTAGCCAAAAATGGGAGTATTCTGACTGAAAATTAAACCGCCTAGTATGAAAAATAAGGGCATGAGAAATCACCTTGAAGTTCCTTAATCTTGTGCTAGAAACGCTGTAAATTCTAATATTCTTATTATTCATGGTAGGGATGAATAATTATCATATATATATATATATATATATATATATATATATGTATGTATATATATATATATATATATATATATATATCTTCTGTGCTCTGGCAAATGTACAGTATATATTTATTAAACACTTGATGTAGTGAGCTTTCTCAATCAGAAAACATTCAGCACAAGCCTATACTACCTAAAACAAGGGCTGCCAAAAAGGCCCACCTCAAGGGTGTCTCCCTAGGTGCTAGGATTGGGGAGATAGAGGGACCCCTGACCCACCAGACTCACACCACTGATAAATGCCAGTGGGAGAAGGTAAGTTAGCAGGAGGGGACGACGGGGACATTTTTTAGCGGATGACGACTGGGACTCGTCATTCAAAGTTTTAAGGTACATGCAGATGACGATTACCACTTGTCCTGGGCAGCAAAGGATTTAAAGGAGCATGACTGCGGGAGTTTTGAGACTGGTACTTAAAAAATCATGACTTAGGGGGCTCTGAACATTTAAAGGGGTATGAATGGGGGATTTGATGCGGGCATATAACGGGGCATGGGTGAATGGGCTTTTATACAAAAGTGTATACTTGGGGGGGTCTAAGTGGAATTTAATAAGTTGGGTACATTACAGTGTGGCATATTATCAATTCAGGCATTACTCCTTGGTAATTATGAGATTGGGGACACTGCTGTCTAACATATTCTGCATCTCATTGCAGTGAGCAAGATTGAAATCTAAAATTATCAATACATGTTTATTTTAAAATATTTTGTTGGTTTTAGTGTTTTCTTAGAATAAGATTCACAAAGCAAAGAGCCCTTACTGTACCTAATAGCTGGGAGCAAACTGTGAGAAAATGTTTTGCAGCCCTCCGTCCAAACTCATTTTAATTATACAGCACACCAGGAAAAAAAAAGTTTGGATGCCCTCTATCTAGATGGCAAGTGGATGAATGAAGATTCAATATCCACCAGTGGCAGTTTTTACCTATGGGCTGCAGGACTGCACCCCCCCCCCCCCCCCCAGGTAAAATCTGCCACCCAGCTCACTGCTACTGAAGCCAGATGCAGTCCATGGGACTGCACTGGCTTCACTGTGAATGGAAGTGACTTCCTATTGGAAGTCCTACCTGCCAGTCACAGACATTACAGGCGGCCCCATTCAGAGGTGTTCCCTCCCTCTGAGACTGCCAGACCGGACTGCAATAGACAGAGAGCTAGCTTCTTACAAGAAGCTAGCTCCCTGCCTTGTCAGTCCTAGCTGGCTTCTATGGGCTGCAGTCGATGCAGTCCATAGAAGCTGTGGTTTTGCGCATACGCATCTGTGAACTGTACATAGTACAGGTGCCAGGCCCCAGGCTGCGGTGGCGACAAGGAGAGGGAGACCCGGCAGCATCGCCAGCCCTCCTCCTTCAAAAAGGTATCTACCTAACTAATTTTGTGTTAAGATAATTGTGCCAATAACCTAACTTTGGGGGATATGTACTAAGTAAGTGAAAAGAATGGAGAAGTAAGCCAGTGGAGAAGATGCCCACGGCAACCAATCGGATGCTCTGTACAATTTTATAGTATGCAAATTATAAATGTTACGTCAATGCTGATTGGTTGAAATGGGCAACTTCTCCACTATCTCACTTCTCCAGTCTTTCCACTTACTTGGTAAACATACCCCTATGCATAGGAGGCAAACATTTTTCTAGTAATAGCCAGATATGCAGAGGCAAATGTATAACTTGCAGACAGCTGTTCCTTTGTTATCAGATCTCCTGAGTCTACGCTACGGATAAGTGACTTCTGCTGTGTAGGGCTTGTGCAACCAAAAAAGATTAGGAGGAGGTTATCTAAAAGTAGATTAAAAGCTTCTCCTATACAGTAAATGATAAAGAAAATACACGAGTCTTAAAATAAAAGGTCATTGCTAGTTTATTAAAATCAGCATTGAGTTATTTGAGCTGGATCTAAATTTCTGGTCAGTGTGGCCAGTTTAATGACTTTGGATTTGTCCAAAGTTTGAATTCAATGTCTGAGTTTGTTGCTTTCAGTTGCAACAAAATGTTTCAAAACTATAAAGAAAAGAAAAAAAACCTGATTGCTTCAAAACGGAAGACACCCGACTCTTTCCCTGAGCTGTCTTGTGTCATTGTCAGGATATGGGGCCTAATTCAGAGTTGATCGCAGCACCAAATTTGTTAGCAGTTGGGCAAAACCATGGGGGTAATTCTGAGTTGATCGCAGTAGGAACTTTGTTAGCAATTGGGCAAAACCATGTGCACTGCAGGGGAGGCAGATATAACATGTGCAGAGAGAGTTAGATTTGAGTGTGGTGAGTTCAATCTGCAATCTAAATTGCAGTGTAAAAATAAAGCAGCCAGTATTTACCCTGCACAGAAACAAAATAACCCACCCAAATCTAACTCTCTCTGCACATGTTATATCTGCCTCCCCTGCAGTGCACATGGTCTTGCCCAACTGCTAAAAAAATTCCTGCTGCAATCAACTTGGAATTACCCCCCATGTACACTGCAGGAAGGGGGAGGGGGGGGGGAGGCAGATATAACAGGTGCAGAGAGTTAGATTTGGGTGGGGTGTGTTCAAACTGAAATCTCAATTGCAGTGTCAAAATAAAGCTGTCAGTATTTACCCTGCACAGAAACAATATAACCCACCCAAATCTAACTGAATTTAAAATGCGAGTGCTATGATAAACAGCAAAGCGCTCGCATGTTTAGGGTAGCCCCCTGCTTCCACAGCCCAGCTGCGAAAGCAGTCCCCCCGCAAATGGTCTGGAAACGTCTCCGTTGTCCAGACTGCACCCCCCAAAGCTGATACAACGCCCCTAAAATGCCGCAACAATGTCCCGTCACCGCCCCTGCCAGGACTTAGACCACCGTGCAATTGCATTCTAAGTCCTCGCGCATGCGCACAGCGGCATGCACAGAAGTGCATAGCGATTTCCACACTTCAGTGATGGAAGCTGAATTAGGCCCTCAGATCACCATTCACTTTCTTCCCACACCCTTCTTTCCTCTTCCCTTTACCTATATTTTATATTGCTAATAATGTAAACCCATGGTTGATTTATTACATTGTAGCGTTTAATTATGTTATGTATACAAATTTCATAGTGTGATTTAAAAATTCTCATTTTGTTTGAGAATGAGTTAAATTGTGAGCAAGTATCAGGCTCTAACTCCCCTGCCAATACACAGCAACAGGCTGCTGACCCCAAAAGGGTAAAACCAGCCTACCCCATGTAGTAAAAGGTAGCTCACCAGAATGACAGAAGTGTTCTCGTACACTGTTGCTCAAGTCACAGCAAATAACCCCTATTGGCGTGCAAGGTCACGAGCAAATGGGCTGCACCAAGCATCTTTCTCGCTTCAAATGTGCATCTTTATTTGTGACTGAGAGTAACGTAACTACTTTTCTAGATTACACTGATGAATTTGATGTCAGACATTAGAATATCTGTGTGCGACTGATGCTGATTCTGTGTGAGCAGCAGCCGTGGGCTTTGCTCACGACGAGTTCCATTGTGCTTCATCCGCTACTATGTGTGTGTTTAAAACTAATGTATGTGTGGTTAAAGTCGCAGCCCGGCGTCTCTAGTACATTGTATTATTTGTCCCCACAAAAAGACTCATATTTCACTGGTAATCAAGGGTCATACTATGCGAACATATACCTTCATACTGTCCTTCAATCCACAACTAGCCAATTAGAAGCAGATAGCTAGTGATGGAGACTGATAACATCAGTCTGTATATCCAGCAGCAGGAGCTCCAATTTACATGTAAAGCCTTAAGGGGGGTACACACGGAGAGATCCGTACTTAAAATCTAAGCAATCTTGCTAGATTGCTTAGATTTTAAGCACGGATCTGCCGTGTGTATGCCCCCCAGTGATAGCGATGCGCGGCCCCGCGCATCGCTATCGCCGATGCTAGATTGAGCTGCATGCAGGCTCAATCTAGCGGGTCGCTCACTTCACCGTTGTGTGAAGTGAGCGGCCCCCCGTCGGCTTTCCCCCTCGCTCAGCACATCGCGCTGTGCTGAGCGGGGTGAGAGATGTGTGCTGAGCGGTCTGTGTTAAGATCGCTCAGCACACATCTCTCCCGTGAGTACCCCCCTTTAAGTAAGCACTGTTATTGTGTGAGGCCTGTCCACTTGCTTTGTGATTGTGATAGCAAGAACAAGGCTGCATGGGACAGGGTTAGGTTCATGCCAGCAGGAGAGGATTTATGGGAAGTGGGAAGCCACAGACTGAGAGTTTAACAGTGGAAAAAGCAGGCTCCTCAAACAGCACAGAGCAGTGAAGTGAGGCTCATATCAAACTGGAGCAGGAAGACTTTGGTGTCCAACACATCTTCATAGGAAAAGGTGTTCCTATTTACGTTTTGTTTGTACATATTTCCACTGTGGGGTTTAACCTTAAGAGATGAGCAGTTTTCAGATCCACTGTAATAAGAAAGCAGACTGTGGTCTCTAATGACCTACACCTGCCGAGCTTAAAGGTCATATTTGCTTTCTGATTTTATTTGACCTTTCTGCTATTTCTTGCATTGTTTTGACATTAACGTCTCCAAAACTATTTTAACTACCAGTATAATTTTATTTCATCCACCATTACTTTTTGATAAATGTTTCAATAATCTCACTTTTTACCATAAAACTCTACGGAAATTTTGTACTGTACTGCGGCCGAAATTATTGTATACTTTCCATCGATCGTTGGATCTAACCGTAATCTACTGTTCCAAACATAAATAGCCATGGTTTTACATTAAGTAATAGCTTTCAGATACTCTCCCAGCCTGTAAAGTAATATTGCAATTAGAGATGTGAACCGGAAATTTTTCGGGTTTTGTGTTTTGGTTTTGGATTCGGTTCCGCGGCGGTGTTTTGGATTCGGACGCGTTTTGGCAAGACCTCCCTGAAATTTTTTTGTCGGATTCGGGTGTGTTTTGGATTCGGGTGTTTTTTTACAAAAAACCCTCAAAAACAGCTTAAATTATAGAATTTGGGGGTAATTTTGAGCCCATAGTATTATTAACCTCAATAACCACAATTTCCACTCATTTCCAGTCTATTCTGAACACCTCACACCTCACAATACTATTTTTAGTCCTAAAATTTGCACCAAGGTCGCTGGATGACTAAGCTAAGCGACCCAAGTGGCCGGCACAAACACGTGGCCCATCTAGGAGTGGCACTGCAGTGTCAGGCAGGATGGCACTTAAAAAAATTATCCCCAAACATCACATGATGCAAAGATAAATAAAATAAAAAAAGAGGTGCAAGATGGAATTGTCCTTGGGCACTCCCACCCATACTTATGTTGTATAAACAGGACATGCACACTTTAACAAACTAGAGATGTGCACTTGAAATTTTTCGGGTTTTGTGTTTTGGTTTTGGGTTAGGTTCCGCGGCCGTGTTTTGGGTTCGACCGCGTTTTGGCAAAACCTCACCGAATTTTTTTTGTCGGATTCGGGTGTGTTTTGGATTCGGGTGTTTTTTTCAAAAAACACTAAAAAACAGCTTAAATCATAGAATTTGGGGGTCATTTTGATCCCAAAGTATTATTAACCTCAAAAACCATAATTTCCCCTCATTTTCAGTCTATTCTGAATACCTCACACCTCACAATATTATTTTTAGTCCTAAAATTTGCACCGAGGTCGCTGGATGACTAAGCTAAGCGACCCTAGTGGCCGACACAAACACCTGGCCCATCTAGGAGTGGCACTGCAGTGTCACGCAGGATGGCCCTGCCAAAAAACACTCCCCAAACAGCACATGACGCAAAGAAAAAAAGAGGCGCAATGAGGTAGCTGTGTGAGTAAGATAAGCGACCCTAGTGGCCGACACAAACACCTGGCCCATCTAGGAGTGGCACTGCAGTGTCACGCAGGATGGCCCTTCCAAAAAACACTCCCCAAACAGCACATGACGCAAAGAAAAAAAGAGGCGCAATGAGGTAGCTGTGTGAGTAAGATAAGCGACCCTAGTGGCCGACACAAACACCTGGCCCATCTAGGAGTGGCACTGCAGTGTCACGCAGGATGGCCCTTCCAAAAAACACTCCCCAAACAGCACATGACGCAAAGAAAAAAAGAGGCGCAATGAGGTAGCTGTGTGAGTAAGATAAGCGACCCTAGTGGCCGACACAAACACCTGGCCCATCTAGGAGTGGCACTGCAGTGTCACGCAGGATGGCCCTTCCAAAAAACACTCCCCAAACAGCACATGACGCAAAGAAAAAAAGAGGCGCAATGAGGTAGCTGTGTGAGTAAGATAAGCGACCCTAGTGGCCGACACAAACACCTGGCCCATCTAGGAGTGGCACTGCAGTGTCACGCAGGATGGCCCTTCCAAAAAACACTCCCCAAACAGCACATGACGCAAAGAAGAAAAAAAGAGGCGCAATGAGGTAGCTGTGTGAGTAAGCTAAGCGACCCTAGTGGCCGACACAAACACCTGGCCCATCTAGGAGTGGCACTGCAGTGTCACGCAGGATGGCCCTTCCAAAAAACACTCCCCAAACAGCACATGACGCAAAGAAAAAAAGAGGCGCAATGAGGTAGCTGTGTGAGTAAGATAAGCGACCCTAGTGGCCGACACAAACACCTGGCCCATCTAGGAGTGGCACTGCAGTGTCACGCAGGATGGCCCTTCCAAAAAACACTCCCCAAACAGCACATGACGCAAATAAAAATGAAAGAAAAAAGAGGTGCAAGATGGAATTGTCCTTGGGCCCTCCCACCCACCCTTATGTTGTATAAACAGGACATGCACACTTTAACCAACCCATCATTTCAGTGACAGGGTCTGCCACATGACTGTGACTGAAATGACGGGTTGGTTTGGACCCCCACCGAAAAAGAAGCAATTAATCTCTCCTTGCACAAACTGGCTCTACAGAGGCAAGATGTCCACCTCATCATCATCCTCCGATATATCACCGTGTACATCCCGCTCCTCACAGATTATCAATTCGTCCCCACTGGAATCCACCATCTCAGCTCCCTGTGTACTTTGTGGAGGCAATTGCTGCTGGTCAATGTCTCCACGGAGGAATTGATTATAATTCATTTTAATGAACATCATCTTCTCCACATTTTCTGGAAGTAACCTCGTACGCCGATTGCTGACAAGGTGAGCGGCGGCACTAAACACTCTTTCGGAGTACACACTTGTGGGAGGGCAACTTAGGTAGAATAAAGCCAGTTTGTGCAAGGGCCTCCAAATTGCCTCTTTTTCCTGCCAGTATAAGTACGGACTGTCTGACGTGCCTACTTGGATGCGGTCACTCATATAATCCTCCACCATTCTTTCAATGGGGAGAGAATCATATGCAGTGACAGTAGACGACATGTCCGTAATCATTGTCAGGTCCTTCAGTCCGGACCAGATGTCAGCATCAGCAGTCGCTCCAGACTGCCCTGCATCACCGCCAGCGGGTGGGCTCGGAATTCTGAGCCTTTTCCTCGCACCCCCAGTTGCGGGAGAATGTGAAGGAGGAGATGTTGACAGGTCGCGTTCCGCTTGACTTGACAATTTTGACACCAGCAGGTCTTTGAACCCCAGCAGACTTGTGTCTGCCGGAAAGAGAGATCCAAGGTAGGTTTTAAATCTAGGATCGAGCACGGTGGCCAAAATGTAGTGCTCTGATTTCAACAGATTGACCACCCGTGAATCCTTGTTAAGCGAATTAAGGGCTCCATCCACAAGTCCCACATGCCTAGCGGAATCGCTCCCTTTTAGCTCCTCCTTCAATGCCTCCAGCTTCTTCTGCAAAAGCCTGATGAGGGGAATGACCTGACTCAGGCTGGCAGTGTCTGAACTGACTTCACGTGTGGCAAGTTCAAAAGGTTGCAGAACCTTGCACAACGTTGAAATCATTCTCCACTGCGCTTGAGACAGGTACATTCCACCTCCTATATCGTGCTCAATTGTATAGGCTTGAATGGCCTTTTGCTGCTCCTCCAACCTCTGAAGCATATATAGGGTTGAATTCCACCTCGTTACCACTTCTTGCTTCAGATGATGGCAGGGCAGGTTCAGGCGTTTTTGGTGGTGCTCCAGTCTTCTGTACGTGGTGCCTGTACGCCGAAAGTGTCCCGCAATTCTTCAGGCCACCGACAGCATCTCTTGCACGCCCCTCTCGTTTTTTAAATAATTCTGCACCACCAAATTCAAGGTATGTGCAAAACATGGGACGTGCTGGAATTTGCCCATATTTAATGCACACACAATATTGCTGGCGTTGTCCGATGCCACAAATCCACAGGAGAGTCCAATTGGGGTAAGCCATTCCGCGATGATCTTCCTCAGTTGCCGTAAGAGGTTTTCAGCTGTGTGCGTATTCTGGAAACCGGTGATACAAAGCGTAGCCTGCCTAGGAAAGAGTTGGCGTTTGCGAGATGCTGCTACTGGTGCCGCCGCTGCTGTTCTTGCGGCGGGAGTCCATACATCTACCCAGTGGGCTGTCACAGTCATATAGTCCTGACCCTGCCCTGCTCCACTTGTCCACATGTCCGTGGTTAAGTGGACATTGGGTACAACTGCATTTTTTACGACACTGGTGAGTCTTTTTCTGACGTCCGTGTACATTCTCGGTATCGCCTGCCTAGAGAAGTGGAACCTAGATGGTATTTGGTAACGGGGGCACACTACCTCAAGAAATTGTATAGTTCCCTGTGAACTAACGGCGGATACCGGACGCACGTCTAACACCAACATAGTTGTCAAGGCCTCAGTTATCCTCTTCACGTCCAGTGTTGGGAAGGTCAGGCATCGCAACCGACACAATTGGACTCTCCTTGTGGATTTGGGATTTCGAAGAACGCACAGTTCTTTGTGGTGCTTTTGCCAGCTTGAGTCTTTTCATTTTTCTAGCGAGAGGCTGAGTGCTTCCATCCTCATGTGAAGCTGAACCACTAGCCATGAACATAGGCCAGGGCCTCAGCCGTTCCTTGCCACTCCGTGTGGTAAATGGCATATTGGCAAGTTTACGCTTCTCCTCCGACAATTTTATTTTAGATTTTGGAGTCCTTTTTTTACTGATATTTGGTGTTTTGGATTTTACATGCTCTGTACTATGACATTGGGCATCGGCCTTGGTAGACGACGTTGCTGGCATTTCATCGTCTCGGCCATGACTAGTGGCAGCAGCTTCAGCACGAGGTGGAAGTGGATCTTGATCTTTCCCTAATTTTGGAACCTCAACATTTTTGTTCTCCATATTCTAATAGGCACAACTAAAAGGCACCTCAGGTAAACAATGGAGATGGATGGATACTAGTATACAATTATGGATGGACCAGCGACTGCCGACACAGAGGTAGCTACAGCCGTGGACTACCGTACTGTGTCTGCTGCTAATATAGACTGTATGATAATGAGATGAAATTAATATATATATATATAATATCACTAGTACTGCAGCCGGACAGGTATATATATTTATTATGTAATGACTGATGACGGACCTGCTGGACACTGTCAGCTCAGCAGCACCGCAGACTGCTACAGTAAGCTACTATAGTAGTATGTATCAAGAAGAAAGAAAAAAAAAAACACGGGTAGGTGGTATACAATTATGGATGGACCAGCGACTGCCGACACAGAGGTAGCTACAGCCGTGGACTACCGTACTGTGTCTGCTGCTAATATAGACTGGATGATAATGAGATGAAATTAATATATATATATATAATATCACTAGTACTGCAGCCGGACAGGTATATATATTTATTATGTAATGACTGATGACGGACCCGCTGGACTAGTATGTATCAAGAAGAAAGAAAAAAAAAAAACACGGGTAGGTGGTATACAATTATGGATGGACCAGCGACTGCCGACACAGAGGTAGCTACAGCCGTGGACTACCGTACTGTGTCTGCTGCTAATATAGACTGGATGATAATGAGATGAAATTAATATATATATATATAATATCACTAGTACTGCAGCCGGACAGGTATATATATTTATTATGTAATGACTGATGACGGACCTGCTGGACACTGTCAGCTCAGCAGCACCGCAGACTGCTACAGTAAGCTACTATAGTAGTATGTATCAAGAAGAAAGAAAAAAAAAAAAACACGGGTAGGTGGTATACAATTATGGATGGACCAGCGACTGCCGACACAGAGGTAGCTACAGCCGTGGACTACCGTACTGTGTCTGCTGCTAATATAGACTGGATGATAATGAGATGAAATTAATATATATATATATCATCACTAGTACTGCAGCCGGACAGGTATATATATTTATTATGTAATGACTGATGACGGACCTGCTGGACACTGTCAGCTCAGCAGCACCGCAGACTGCTACAGTAAGCTACTATAGTAGTATGTATCAAGAAGAAAGAAAAAAAAAAAAACACGGGTAGGTGGTATACAATTATATATATATTATATACAATTATATATATATATATATATATATATATATATTAAACTGGTGGTGATTAATTAAACTGGTGGTCAGGTCACTGGTCACACTATCAGCAACTTGCAAGTAGTACTCCTAAGCAGACAATCACAATATATATACTGGTGGTCAGTGTGGTCACAATGGCAGTGTGGCACTCTGGCAGCAAAAGTGTGCACTGTACGTTAAAATATGTACTCCTGCTCTCAGACTCTAACTGCTCCCCACTGTCTCCCCCACAAGTCAGATATACAGTCACACTATCACTTCAGCAAGTAGTAGTACTTCTCCTAATGCTCCCCAAAATTACTAAAGTAAATACTGTGTCTCTCTCTACTCTAGTCTCACTCTCTTCTCTATAAACGGAGAGGACGCCAGCCACGTCCTCTCCCTATCAATCTCAATGCACGTGTGAAAATGGCGGCGACGCGCGGCTCCTTATATAGAATCCGAGTCTCGCGATAGTATCCGAGCCTCGCGAGAATCCGACAGCGGGATGATGATGTTCGGGCGCGCTCGGGTTAACCGAGCAAGGCGGGAAGATCCGAGTCGCTCGGACCCGTGTAAAAAAACATGAAGTTCGGGCGGGTTCGGATTCCGAGGAACCGAACCCGCTCATCTCTATAACAAACCCATCATTTCAGTGACAGGGTCTGCCACACGACTGTGGCTGAAATGACTGGTTGGTTTGGGCCCCCACCAAAAAAGAAGCAATCAATCTCTCCTTGCACAAACTGGCTCTACAGAGGCAAGATGTCCACCTCCTCCTCATTCTCCGATTCACCACCCTTTTCACTGTGTACATCCCCCTCCTCACAGAGTATTAATTTGTCCCCACTGGAATCCACCATCTCAGGTCCCTGTGTACTTTCTGGAGGCAATTGCTGGTGAATGTCTCCAAGGAGGAATTGATTATAATTAATTTTGATGAACATCATCTTCTCCACGTTTGTGGAAGTATCCTCGTACGCCGATTGCAGACAAGGTGAGCGGCTGCACCAAACATTCTTTCGGAGTACACACTGGAGGGGGGGGGGGCAACTTAGGTAAAATAAAGCCAGTTTGTGCAAGGACCTCCAAATTGCCTCTTTTTCCTGCCAGTATACGTATGGACTGTCTGACGTGCCTACTTGGATGCGGTCACTCATATAATCCTCCACCATTCTTTCAATGGTGACAGAATCATATGCAGTGACAGCAGACGACATGTCAGTAATCGTTGGCAGGTCCTTCAGTCCGGACCAGATGTCAGCACTTGCTCCTGACTGCCCTGCATCACCGCCAGTGGGTGGTTTTGGAAATCTGATCCTTTTCCTGGCAGCTCCAGTGGCGGGAGAAAATAAAGGAGGAGCTGTTGGCGGGTCACGTTCCGCTTGACTTGACAAGTGTCTCACCAGCAGGTCTTTAAACATCTGCAGACTTGTGTCTGCCGGAAAGAGAGATACAACGTAGGTTTTAAATCTAGGATCGAGCACGGTGTCCAAAATGTAGTGCTCTGATTTCAACAGATTGACCACCCGTGAATCCTGGTTAAGCGAATGAAGGGCTCCATCCACAAGACCCACATGCCTAGCGGAATCGCTCCATTTTAGCTCCTCCTTCAATCTCTCCAGCTGCATCTGCAAAAGCCTGATGAGGGGAATGACCTGACTCAGGCTGGCAGTGTCTGTACTGACTTCAAGTGATGCAAGTTCAAAGGGTTGCAGAACCTTGCACAACGTTGAAATCAATCTCCACTGCGCTTGAGCCAGGTGCATTCCACCTCCTTTGCCTATATCGTGGGCAGATGTATAGGCTTGAATGGCCTCTTGCTGCTCCTCAATGCTCTGAACCATATAGAGGGTTGAATTCCACCTCGTTCCCACCTCTTGATTCAGCTGATGGCAGGGCAGGTTCAGGAGTGTTTGCTTCTGCTCCAGTCTTTGGCACGCGGTGGCTGAATGCCGAGAGTGGCCCGCAATTCTTTTGCCCACCGATAGCATCTCTTGCATGCTCCTGTCATTTTTTAAATAATTCTGCACCACCAAATTCAATGTATGTGCAAAACATATTGGTGGCGTTGTCCGATGTCACAAATCCCCAGGAGAGTCCAATTGGGGTAAGCCATTCTGCGATGATGTTCCTCAGTTTCCGTAAGAGGTTGTCAGCTGTGTGCCTCTTATGGAAAGCGGTGATACAAAGCATAGCCTGCCTAGGAACGAGTTGGCGTTTGCGAGATGCTGCTACTGGTGCCGCCGCTGCTGATCTTGCTGCGGGAGGCAATACATCTACCCAGTGGGCACTCACAGTCATTATTCTGTGGCCACGCCCCTTCCCCATGAAGCCACACCCTATATATTTTGTGCGCACCTATGGCATGCACTGCCCCTATCATACATGGGGGGGGGGGCGACAATGTCGTTTCTTGCACACAGCGCTAAAATGCCTAGTTACGGCACTGGGTAGAGCAGTGGCCCACTGTACCGTACTGCTATATATTATATACTGGTGGTCAGGAAAATTATGCGATGTAGTCTTACTATATACTACAATGCAGCACAGATATATGCAGCACACTGAGCACAGGTATGGAGCGTTTTTCAGGTAGAGAACGTATAATACTGGTGGTCACTGGTCAGCAAAACTCTGCACTGTACTCCTCCAATATAATACTGGTGGTCCCCAGTCCCCACAATAAAGCAGTGTGAGCACAGATATATGCAGCACACTGAGCACAGATATGGAGCGTTTTTCAGGCAGAGAACGTATAATACTGGTGGTCTGGTCAGCAAAACTCTGCACTGTACTCCTCCTATATAATACTGGTGGTCCCAAGTCCCCACAATAAAGCAGTGTGAGCACAGATATATGCAGCACACTGAGCACAGATATGGAGCGTTTTTCAGGTAGAGAACGTATAATACTGGTGGTCACTAGTCAGCAAAACTCTGCACTGTACTCCTCCTATATAATACTGCTGGTCCCCAGTCCCCACAATAAAGCAGTGAGCACAGATATTTGCAGCCACCTGAATAAAACTGAGAGGACGCCAGCCACGTCCTCTCACTATCATTTCCAAAGCATGAGTGAAAAATGGCGACGACGCGCGGCTCCTTATATAGAATACGAATCTCGTGATTCGAGCAAGGCAAGAAGGTTCGAATCTGGATCGGACCCGTGTAAAAAGGGTGAAGTTCGGGGGGGTTCGGATTCCGAGGATCCGAACCTGCTCATCACTAGTATTAATACAGATTTTTGTGAAAGTGTTTAGTATTAAACTACATAATATTTGACTAATGATTTGTTGACATCTAAAACGGAGATTAATGATCATGTAGAGTTATGGTTTGCTATGTCACGTCAATAACAAGTTGGCACCTTTCTTAGCAAAAATAAATCAGTATCTTAAACCCCTTTCACACCGCACAAATAACCCGGTAGCGACCCGAAATGGGTCGTTGTGTGGTGTGAAAGGTCCCATGGCCTGACCCGGTAATTCAACCCGGGAATAAAGCAGTGTTATTCCCGGGCTGAATACCGGGTCAGTGGCAGTGTGAACGGATTGCCAGGTCAATGCGACCCGAGACCTGTTCACTACACATGGAGAGGCGGCGCGGAGATGAGGTCATCTCCAGCGCCGCCCCCGGTAACGCATCAGTCCCTGCCCCTGTATAGCAACCGAGTCGGGAAGGCAGCGCTGTAGAGTCAAATGCCGGGTCCCACCCGGTAAAGACCCGTTTCCAATTACCGGGTGGGACCCGGCGTTTGTGATGTGAAAGGGGTATTAGCCGGCCTTAACTCCATAAACATGCAGTGACTAAAGCTATGAATGATATCAGGGACTACGTGTATCTCAAACTTGCCTGCTCGTCCAGAATGTGCCCAATTTTGGGGAGCCATTTCAGATTCCTCAAAAAAGGGGATCACTTTTCCAGATCCCTGTTCCCTTTCTTGTGCAAGGCCTGGATGCAGCATTGGACAGGGTCGTATTATGTGAGCTGCATTATTAATGACCCATCCTCCTGATGCAAATCACGTCATCACATCATTATTTGTTGACATTGGAAAATAAAGACAAGGAGATAAACCCTAACTAGAACCTCTTATCTCCCTGGCTGTGCTGTCATCTGCGCGGTGCCATCGGTTGAAAAGTTCAGCTGACAGCGCTGCAGTTTGTACTGACCTTGAACATCTTTACATTTTTTTCTCTCTCTTTACTGTTACAAAGCATTGGCATTTTGATCCCTTTTTGTTGATGGATTATACTATCGCCGCAGATTCCTTCTATTACCCAATCTACCTTCCGTACAAATCTCCAAATTTTATTTACTGAGATGTTATTAGAAAAGTGAAAAGATTTTATTTTTCTTTTAACCTGGAAATAAATAATTTTATCTGTCTGGTAGAAATAATCAATGAAGACTGGAGTGCGGAACTGGATTCTGTTATCATTTTCCGAAGAAGCAAACATGACAGGCTTACACAGCGGCGTTTCTAGAGAGGAGGGGACCCGTGTGCAGACTCCGTGTGTGGGCCCCCTCCTCTCCCGTAGCCGTCGCGCCGCTGCTAGCGCTCTCAGCACTGAGACTCTGGCACAGTGCCAGAGTTTACAGCACATGCGCAGGACTCCGAAAAATGGGCGCCGCAACATTTTTCCGGAGTCCTGCGCATGCCCTGTACACTCTGGCACTGTACCAGATTCTCTAGCGCTCACTGCGCTAGCAGCGGCGGTGACGGCTATGGGAGAGGGGGGGCCCACACACAGGGGGTAATTCCAAGTTGATCGCAGCAGGAAATTTTTTAGCAGTTGGGCAAAACCATGTGCACTGCAGGGGAGGCAGATATAACATGTGCAGAGAGAGTTAGATTTGGGTGTGGTGTGTTCAATATGCAATCTAATTTGCAGTGTAAAAATAAAGCAGCCAGTATTTACCCTGCACAGAAATAAAATAACCCACCCAAATCTAACTCTCTCTGCACATGTTACATCTGCCTCCCCTGCAGTGCACATGGTTTTGCCCAACTGCTAAAACATGTCCTGCTGCGATCAACTTGGAATTACCCCCACAGTCGCCGATGGACGCCAGAAAGGTAAGTATAGAAGAAATGGGTGCAGTGTGTGCGGTGTGGGCCCCCTCTGGACACTGCACCGATTATAGATACGCCAGTTGGCTTACAGTATGTTATCTGTATAAGAGAACAGTTTACATGTAGTTAAACACAGATGCTCATTACGTGGTTATGGATCAATGGGTCGACATGAATTAGGTCAACAGTCAATATCGGTCGACACTGACATGTTAGATACATGAGAAAGGTCGACACATTAAGATGGTCGACACGGGGCAGGTCGACGCATAAGAAAGGTCGACAATACATTTTTAAACTTTTTGGGTGTAGTTTTTTTACGTAACATGACCAGAAACCCCAACTAGTGCACCGCGTCCCCTCGCATGGCTCGCTGCGCTCGGCACAGGTTACTATTCCCAATCGTAGTCCACGTGGATGGTAAAATATGAAAAAGTAAAAAATATTTTTTTTTTTTAAAAAGTCATGTTGACCATTTCATGTGTTGACCTGTCCCATGGCGATAATTTTAACACGTCAACCTTTTCCATGTGTCAACCATGTCAATGTCGACCTATAGTGGTCGACCTATTGACTGTCGCCCTAATCCATGTCGCCCTACCATCCAGATACTTATTAGACTGTAAGCTCTCATGAGCAGGGTCCCTCTTCTCTCACTAATACCATCATCTCCTCCCCACTGTCAACAATAGCACCAAACCTTTGGAATCGGCTGCTTATTTGGGTTTTATCATTGTGATGAAGCAAGGTCTATAAACCGTGTCCATGCCATGGGTATCGGCCTCTAAGTCGACCACACTTTGTCAACAGTAAGTAGGTCGACGCGGTTTCTAGGTCAACATGGTCTCTAGGTCGACGTGTTCTAGGTTGACATGACAGAAGGTCGACATGAGTTTTTCAATTTTTTTTTACTTTTTCATGCTTTACGATCCACGTGGACTACAATTGGGAATGGTAACCTGTGCCGAGCGCAGTAGTAGCGGAGCGAGGCACCTTGCCACGAGCCATGCGAGGGGACACGCTGCATTAATTGGGGTTCTCGGTCACTCTACGGAGAAAACTACACCCAAAAAACATCATGTCGACATTTTGTCATGTCGACCTTGTACATGTAGACCTAGAAACCATGTCGACCTACTTACTGTCGACCAAAAGTGGTCGACCTAGACACTGTCGAACTAAGTGTGGTCAACCCTATAATCCACACCCCATGTCCTACAAAGTTCTGTACTGTAAGTAACTTTTTTATTATTTTGTTCATACTTTTTTCTGTTTATATACTTTAAGGTACTGCAGACCCCTTGTGGCACCATATAAGTACTGGCAGCATAATTGGCATAGTGGTTAGCATTGCTGCCTCACAGCACTGAGGTTTTGAGTTGGGCTCCCACCAAGGCACTATCTGTGCAGAGTTTATATGTTCTCCATGTGTGTTTTCTCCAGATACTTTGGTTTCCTCCCATAATTTCAAACGACCGAAACGTAATAGTATATATATGTGTAAGTGTGTGTATGTGTACCTTTGGAAGAGAATATATACTGCAAGCTCCATTGGCTACACAAGGATGTTAAAAGAATAAAGCAATCTTATTTGTTGCTATAAGCTACAGCACATACATGTTCTTTGCACCATGTTATTACAGTGTAAGTCTCAATACAGATGAGCATTTGTACCCTTCAAACAAACAATCTTAGAGAAACACAGTCTGATTCACAGGCAAAGCAGCTGTATTGGTAAATTATCGCAAAGATGGGTGAGCATAGGCAGCAAAAGGGTGATTGTATGTAGCATATGTGTGCCATAGCATGACGGCTGAATTGCAGCTATTCAGTATCCTCACTATCTGCCTTCATATGGATCTTTGTACCAAGAATAGGACTGGAGCTAACTATGCACTGATAAAGATGATGGGCCAGATGTGATGAAGTGCGGGACGGCCGGAGCTCCGAGATTCTCACCGAACTCGTAATCATCTCCAAGGCAAAACCAACCTGGCTGCCTTGCACTACATTACATCCGGCCCATCTCCTCTGAGAGGGGGGGGGGGACGTTGTTAGCATTAGACTGCAGGGGGGGGGGGTAGACTGCGGGGAGGTGTTGGGTTTGGGCTGCGGTAAGGGGGGGGTTAGGTTCAGGCTCCACCGGGGAGGGTTAGGCTGTGGGGGTGGGGGTTAGGTTAGGCTGCGGTGAGGGGGGCTTAGGGTTAGGCACCACCGGAGAGGGTAAGGCTGCGTGAAGTGGAGGGTTAGGTTTAGGCTGCAGGAAGGGGGGGTTAGGTTAGGCACCACCAGGGAGGGTTAGGGTCAGGTTGCAAGGGGAGGGCTAGGTTTAGGCTGCAGGAAGGGGGGTTAGGTTTAGGCACCACCGGGGAGGCTTAGGGTCAGGCTGCAAGGGGAGGGGAGGGGAGGGTTAGGCTTAGGCTGCCGGAAGGGTGGGTTAGGTTTAGGCACCCCCGGGGGTTAAGGTTAGGCTGTAGGGGTGGAAGGTTAGGTTTAGGCTGCAGGAAGGGAGTATAAGGGTTAGTCACCACCGAGGAGGGTTAGGGTTAGGCTGCGGGGGGTGGGGGGAGATAGGTTTAGGCTGTGAGAAGGGAGAGTTAGGGTGCCATTAGGGGAACATAGGAACACAGTACTTACCTCCCCCCTGTCGGGATTCACACTGTCTGGATCCCGCGGTCAGTTATCTGATCATGGGCATCCCAAACACTGGCATTGCAAACCCAACCCGTCAAATAATAATACAGTAGTATTTATCTGTAAGTCGGTATTATACATATGACAGATATGCGTGTTCAGACAAACCACTACAGTATGTATAGGTATATGAACATGTTCTCTGCACTAAAGCAAAACTGATTTAAGGCACTTCTATTTATTTATAATACAATATAGTAATAGTAGAAGTACAGATCACAGCTATTATTCTCTGTATATACAGTAGTCAGACATAATACTAACCCCCAGGTCAGCATTGCTAGGTGACTGGCTCATATAGTCCCACTAAAAACATATTTTCACTGTAAACCAGCTGAACATGTTCTAGAGCCAGAAGGAAGCCTAGACAGCAGAAGAGCAGGAGGGCTGCCTCCCACTTAGTGTACAAGACTTAGATCTCTTCTTCTCCTTGTAAATGGTAGGTGGACGTTTTGCCATATAACTCCAAAACGAAGCAACCAATGACATCGCCAATAGATTTCTGCCAATCTACACACCAAGACCTTTAATCTGGTATAATCTGGCCAGATAGTGGCATCATAGAAATATGTCACTCATAATAGTTGTACTTCTGCCTTTAATATATTGGTATTTATCTTTTTTAAAGGGTAAGTTGCCCATCACTGCACTACACTAACCTCTTGCTACTAAGGCTGGCCTACATATGAGTAGTGGAGCTACAGGAGAGAAAGGACCAAGTGATTGGTGTAACTTTGCCCCTCTTCCTGCATCCAGACATCTACCAGATAAGGAAATAAAGGTGTTGTCTTTTATTAAAACTGTGAACAGGAAGCAAGGAATCGATAATGGGGGCAGAGGTGTTGCCAACAGTGCCTCAGGGATGAGGCTTCCTGTTTGCTACGCCAAATTACCATCCGTGTCTATATTTCATATTTACTTTAGCTGATTTAGCTGCAGAGGTAACGCAGCCTGCACCACTAGTAGCCAGTTAGTAAAGTCATATAATATAATTTGCACAGATAAACATAATTCCATCATTACAATAATTCAGTTACACTGTGATAAAAGGCACAATTTTACGTGTGTGCCTTGCAGCTTTTGTGCCCATTTGTCCAGCTACTTTTCAACAATGTTAAATGATGATCAAAAATGTTACCATCTGGTATATAGCTGACACGTAACCTTTTGGAAAATATTCTTACACATAAATCATTCTAGATAAAGAAGTGCTGAATTGTGTTCCTGAGGTGCTCGTTGCAGGCTGCAGATTTGTTCCCAGAAGACTAGGGCAAAGGTTCCACTTTCCATTTTATAAACGTTATGAATGCAGAGTCTAAGAAATATTCATTAATCTATTATCCCTTCATGCTATTTGATTTTTTTTTTTTGTGATTTTGCTTGTCAATCAGGTCCTATGCTAATAAAGATTTATTCTGATGTAAAAATGTTTCATACATATGGACTGAGTTCTTTTGAAAGATATTTGGACACTGTTTTGAAAACACAGCTAGGCAGTCCCCAATGACTGAAACAACAGTATGCCGTATGATCTATTGGTCAAAATTCATCAACACGTTTTATGTTCCAGACGGAATATGTGACTGGCTCCACAGCTGTTCTCGTTCTGGGTCTATGGGCTAGGCTCTAGGAATTGGCCTAGATTTATATATATATATATATATATATATATATATATATATATATATATATATACAGGTTGAGTATCCCATATCCAAATATTCCGAAATACGGAATATTCCGAAATACTGACTTTTTTGAGTGAGAGTGAGATAGTGAAAACTTTGTTTTTTGATGGCTCAATGTACACAAACTATGTTTAATACACAAAGTTATTAAAAAGATTGTATTAAATGACTTTCAGGCTGTGTGTATAAGGTGTATATGAAACATAAATGAATTGTGTGACTGTAGACACACTTTGTTTGATGCACAAAATTATAAAAAATATTGGCTAAAATTACCTCCAGGCTGTGTGTATAAGGTGTATATGAAACATAAATGCATTCTGTGCTTAGATTTAGGTCCCATCAACATGATATCTCATTATGGTATGCAATTATTCCAAACTACGGAAAAATCCCATATCCAAAATACCTCCGGTCCCAAGCATTTTGGATAAGGTATACTCAACCTGTATGTATATATATATATATATATAAAATCCTCCAAGTCAGTCGGCACTCAGGTCCTAAATTAACAGCTTCCCCCGGTGCCCGATTAGTTAAGAAAGTAGCTCTCCAAACGCGGCATGAACGGCACTCACAGGGTTTGATAAATGAAAAACGCTGGTACATTTAATCGTGTAACGTTTCGGAGCTGCTGCTCCTTCTTCCAGACACCAGACAGAACCGTTTGGAGAGCTATATATATATATATATATATATATATATATATAAGCGTGGAAGAAAGGCGGCACTCAAGCAGTCTTCATAGATGAAATAAATAGGTTAACTTTATTATACCGACATGTTTCGGGGCTCTACCCCTTCCTCAGGGCCTCAGGGTTGAGGCCCTGAGGAAGGGGTAGAGCCCCGAAACATGTCGGTATAATAAAGCTGACCTATTTATTTCATCTATGAAAACTGCTTGAGTGCCGCCTTTCTTCCACGCTTATCTATAGAGGATTTGTTCCCCTGGGAAGGCACCGCAGCATGTACATATCATAAGAGGAGTGCCGGGACTTTTGCACGTGTGTGTATATATATATATATATATATATATATGAACTGCAACAATAATAAAGAAGAAAAGACAGATTTTTATTTATATTTTGTATTACTGTTTATTGTGAATTGAAATAATTTTTTTAACATATATAAATACTTTTCCCCCCATTTATTACAGGTATACTGGGAATGAGCACAAATACCGGTGAAGAATGGACAGACACTGTGAGTAGGTTATACAGAGATAATTACAATATATTTAGGTATATTATATATCTATATAATATATCTATATATACACATAATATATAATATATATATCATTATCTCAGTAGGGGACCCAAAAATGTGGGATATTGAATTTTGGATAAGGTATACTCAACCTGTACCATCTCTTCTGAACACGGCATGCAGAGGTGAACATCATGGTATATGGAGTTAGCAGAGATGTTCGTGAGTCCATGCTCAGGGCCCAGTAATCGGACTAAGGGGGTCATTCCGAGTTGTTCGCTCGTTATTTTTTTCTCGCAACGGAGCGATTAGTCGCTAATGCGCATGTGCAATGTCCGCAGTGCGACTGCGCCAAGTAAATTTGCTATGCAGTTAGGTATTTTACTCACGGCATTACAAGGTTTTTTCTTCGTTCTGGTGATCGTAATGTGATTGACAGGAAGTGGGTGTTTCTGGGCGGAAACTGGCCGTTTTATGGGTGTGTGTGAAAAAACGCTGCCGTTTCTGGGAAAAACGCGGGAGTGGCTGGAGAAACGGAGGAGTGTCTGGGCGAACACTGGGTGTGTTTGTGACGTCAAACCAGGAACGAAACTGACTGAACTGATCGCACTGGCAGAGTAAGTCTCGAGCTACTCAGAAACTGCACAGAGAAGTCTTTTCGCAATTTTGCGAATCTTTCGTTCGCAATTTTGATAAGCGAAGATTCACTCCCAGTAGGCGGCGGCTTAGCGTGTGCAAAGCTGCTAAAAGCAGCTTGCGAGCGAACAACTCGGAATGACCCCCTAAATTGTAAATAGCCTGAATGACATCTGTATATTCATGAACCTCCTATATCATGGGGCCACATACCAGCTGCATGGGCAGCTAAGCCTGCAGATATGAATGGCAGGGATACTGTAACATTGATACTTTCTCAGGATAGCAAAGTTGTGTTGTATTTCATATGAGCCAATCAGATCTTTGCTTTCATCAAATTACTGTTACGGATTTGTAGGATATTATTACAACTGTACTATACATTAGGGAAGGCCATCGACCACTGATGGTTAATCACAGATGGTCAATGGTTTTGCCATCGATGGCGGAGATCAGATGGTTCTCTACCATCGATGGCACAGAGCCCTGCAGTGTCTCTACCTAGGGACATTGGATGCACCTGCAATATTGTGCTTTGGGCCTCAAAATTTCTAGTCCCATTCCTTGTACTGAGTCAATTGTAGAGAACACTGCGCTCTTGTTTATCATTCATTATACGCTAGTACAGGAGTAGGCAATGTGGTACTACACATACCAGCATGTCCTGCAAAGTGTTGCTGGTAACTCATGCTAAAACTGTAGCAGGGCTTGCTGGAATGTGTAGTTCTGCAGCAGCTAGAGTGCCACGTACAGCCTATCCCCGTACTACTAATTGCAAGTAGAAGTGGGGCCTCTAATTAAGGCCATTGTGTTCAAGTGATTGTATATAATTATATCATATCATAAATTATGCTTTTATAATAAGGCCAGTGGGGGTAATTCAGACCTGATCGCTAGGCTGCGTTTTCTCACAGCCTGCGATCAGATCTGAACTGCGCATGTGTATGCATCATAATGCGCAGGCGCGACGGACCGTAGCAACAGGCATTGCCGGTCAGTGACGGGATAGTGCAAAATTTCCGAACGCATGGGCGATCGCAAGGAGATTGACAGGAAGAGGGCGTTTGTGGGTGGCAACTGACCATTCTTAAGGCGTGTCTGGGAAATCGCAGGAGGGAGCAGGCGTTTGGAGGGAGGGTTTCTGACATCAGCTCCGGCCCCGATCATCGCAGCGGCTGAGTAAGTCCTGGGCTGAGCAGAAACTGCACAAACTCATGTTTGTGCAGTTCTGCTACAAATGCGATCGCACCCCTGCACACACTCCATACCCTCCCCCTGAAGGCGGCGACTACCTAATTGCAGGGATGCAAAAAACGCACCCTAGAGATCAGGTCTAAATTACCCCCAGTGTTCTATTATATATTTCTTTTATGATGGTTGTTTACAGTGAGAACCGTAACATTTAAATAGATGGATTTTGGGGTGAATATAATGCGGGGGACAAGAGAGACACACGGGAAATGCTGCTGGAGTTCATTCGTTTCTAAGTACACCGCTGCCCAAAGTAACTTCCCAATAACAGTTTTCTATCATTCTGATTTTTAATATGTACATAAAATAATCTGCAGCTCATACCTATTTCTTTTGTAGGTATTAACTAGAGTAAACCCTATAAAACAGACATATATTAACAAGAACTCCTTTATCACGTTATTGACATAGTAATCACCTATCTCGAGAGACATATACAATTTACACATATAACCCGAACATGCATTCCAGAAAATCAAAAGGATAACATTAGTAAAGGAGCCTTGTGTGCGGTTATTAGATGGTTATTTCCCCTGGGTAGTGAGACCCCAGTATAGGGAAAACCATTCACTCTTATATCCATGTTCTATTTCACTCCACTATGTAGCAGTTTATAAGTAGCCAATACTCCTACAACTGAAAGTTACCGCGGTGAATTACAAAGTGCTGCCTAATCTGTTACTCTGGGGCAGATTTATTAAGCTCTGTGAAGTGATAAATTGGAAAGTGATAAAGGACCAGCCAGTCAGCTCTTAACTGTCATTTTTCAAACCCAGCCTGTAACATGGTAGTTAGGATCTGATTGGCTGGTCCTTTATCACCTTCCAATTTATCACTTCACCGAGCTTAATAAATCTGCCCCTCTATCTGTATCGAATGAAAAGAGGAAGATGCTCATTTAGAGATAGAAGTAAATTCGGACAGAGGGTGACATTTCACCCCTAGACAAAATATTGTCGCCTTGTAGTGGGGGTGGAGGGATTTAATGTTTGTGCACAGGTGGTGGTGGGATCCTGGCTCAACTCTAAATCACATTAGAATGAAGCTGCCTAGTATTTGTGTGCTATATTCAAAATCCCTAAGTGCAAATAAACCAACTAATTGCATAGACTGGATGCGTTCCGGTGACCGACGCGGATATATAAATGCACATACTGTGGGGGTATCCAATTAGCCGCGGTAAATTACTGCTGCTAATTGTCCAGCCGGAGACTATCTAATTAGCCCCGTAAAGCTGCGGCTAGCGCCGGCTTATCAGGGATTTTGTTTCACCTGCCTGGTGTAAGTATCAGCCTGTTCTCAGAAGCTGCTGACTAGTCACTACAGTGTAGCTCATCCCATACACTCTCGCTTTATAAGTTAATATTCGACGGTCGGGATACCGGTGGTCAAAATACTGACGCCGGGAATATCGACAGCTGTGCCAGGGCTATTACCAATCATAGAGTAGGAAAAGAACCTGCGGCAAACACAGTGAGCCACTAAGCCGGTAGCATGATGAGTGCAGTGCGCCCGCAAGGGGCTTCCTAGCGCTCGCCTCTCTGACGATATTCTGGCGGCCAGGATATAAGCATCAGTATTTTGACTGCCAGGATCCAGACCCCCGAGATTCCATACTCAACCCCTTTATAACCACATTATTTTGAACTGTATTCAACAGAAAATAACATAGCCTGTGGTCTTAGCTCTGTAGCCATTATATAACATGTAGATATATGCAGACTGTAAAAACGCTAGTTACACAATGGCTGGGGGATTCTAATAATGAAACAATGGACCTACAACAACTGACGCTCCACATGTCTACTTCATATTATGCTGGGATTTGTAGTTCAACAACAGCAGAAGACTCTCAGTTTGCCTACATATGGCTAATATACAGTATATATATATATATATATATTACTGTAATGCTAACAGTATTCCAAAGTGTAGATTAAAATGTACAGTGCTACTTACCCCTGTCAGTGTCATAAAGAAATACATAATGATTCCAGCCATAGTGATCCAGCAAACTTAAAAGTGCGCCCCGTAATGATGGTCTGAGCTGCAGCACAAACTGGCTTTCACCTTCTGTTGGGAAGCTGGGTGTGATGAGGGAGATGTGGAGAGCACTGCAGAATGAGGTCAGGGTGTGTACTGATCTCTTGTCATACAGTCCAAAGATGGCGAACACCCCTCTGGAATACTGAGAGCAAACTGAAACGAAAGAGACACAGAAACACCAATGAAACATTGACTGAAGAAAACTGATGAGAGACATGATGCCAGATATGACACACCCTTTAATATACAGTAGTATAACATGGTGCCACTACTACTCAAGAAATGCTGTGTCCACTGGTAGTAGTAGATCTAACATCAATGTTATTTTTCATTTGGTAGTGGCAAGATGGAGGGTTCCTGGTAATACACATGGGAGTCCCGTACATGACAAGCAACATTACAGTTGGTATCCACTCTCCTTATTATAATTTCCCAAACTCCTCATTTCCTAACATAGGAAGATGTGGGGGTCGCTTCTTAGCCACTGGCTGTTGCCGTGATACTCTCTCCTAGTAAAGCCTGGTTGATTATATTCAGCAGACTTAAGGGTATATACAATAAGTTGTTCTTCTGCTGGGAATAAAGATGCACTCGACTAGATGTCTAACGACATTTACAGCTCGATCCGGGGGAGATGTATCAAACCTTCCAATGAGTGAAGAAGTTGCCTATAGCAATCAATCAATTTCTACCTATCATTTTATAATTGATAAATGCTAGCTACAAGCGGATTGGTTACTTTAAACAACTTTTCCACTTATCCACTTTTCCACTCAATCTCTGCTTTCCCAATCCCTACAGGTTGAGTATGCATTACCGCCGCTGGGGATCCCGGGTGGGCAGCATACCGACCGCGGGATCCCGGCGGTGGAATGCAGGTGGGGGAAGGGGGGGGGTGAGCACAACAAGTCCCTTGGGAGTGAGAATAGTCCCTGCTAATTGGTATGCCGACTGTCGGGATTTAAAAGGGGGCAGGATGTAGCCGCCGGTAATGTCTACTGACCGCCAGTCACATAACTACATCCCCAGTAGATACGGGCCCCTGGATCCAGGGAGGCACCCACTGCACACCTGGCACACAGATTATACTTACCTAGTGTTCCGGCAAGTCGGTTCCTTCTGCTCCGTGGCACCGTCTCCCCAGTGACAGAAGCTTTGGCATCCGGTCTCTAGGTCGACAACACTTAGGTCGACACTGTCTAGGTTGACCACCATTGGTCAACAGAAAGTAGGTCCACAGGGACTGTAGGTTGACATGTTCTAGGTCGACATGACAAAAGGTCGACATGAGTTTTTCATTATTTTTTTGAACTTTTTTCATACTTTACAATCCAAGTGGACTATAATTGGGAACGGTAACCTTGCTTCGCTCATGCAAGGGGACGCGGTGCACTAATTGGGGATCCCGGTCACTGGTCCTCATTCCGAGTTGTTCGCTCGCTAGCTGCTTTTAGCAGCATTGCACACGCTAGGCCGCCGCCCTCTGGGAGTGTATCTTAGCATAGCAGAATTGCGAACGAAAGATTAGCAGAATTGCTACTAAATAATTGTTTGCAGTTTCTGAGTAGCTCCAGACCTACTCACAGATTGCGATCAGCTCGGTCAGTTTAGTTCCTGGTTTGACGTCACAAACACGCCCTGCGTTCGGTCAGCCACTCCCCCGTTTCTCCAGACACTCCCGTGTTTTCCCTGACACGCCTGCGTTTTTTTGCAAACGCCAGGAAAACGCTGAGTTGCCGCCCAGAAACGCCCCTTTCCTGTCAAACATTTACCGAACAGCAGTGAGACTGAAAAGCGCCGCAGAAGCCAACAAAAAACTGCTAAGTTTTGTGTTAAATAACTGCGTGCCTTGCGCATGCGCAATTTGCAACAAAACGCAGCATAGCGAAAATCAGCAACGAGCGAACAACTCGAAATGACCCCCACTATACGGAGAAAATGACACCAAAAAAAGTGCAAGAACTCGTGTCAACCTTCTGTCATTATTTATTAACAGTTTCTTATATACCGCAGTATATTCCGTTGCGCTTTACAATGAGAACAACAGTAATAGAACAAAACTGGGTAAAAACAGACAAACATGGAGGTAGGAAGGCCCTGCTCGTCATGTCCACCTTCTGTCATGTCAACCTAGAGTCCCTGCCGACCTAAGTGTGGCTGACCATGCATACCACACCCAGAAGCTTTGCCCTCTTGTGTGCATCTGCTATCTCCCTGAAGATCACTGGCAAGATGGCATAATAACTCTTCAAATGCTGCAGCTCTGGGAAACTTCAAGGATGAGCCCCACAGTTCCTACGGTTTTACAAATGGAGTAAGGGCACTGGATACAAACATGATGTTTTTGAAGAGTCCCGCAGCTCTGTGTTACCGGTGTTATTGCTGTGTTAACTTTTATTTATTTTTTTCTCTGCGCTATCATTTTTATTTTATTTTATATTCATGAGAATCCTTGTAAATAAAACATTACACAAAAGCAAGAACAGATACACTAAACTATTCTGACAAATGATACAATAAACATAAGTATACCACAGAGTAACTTTACACAGGTAATAATGTGACATTTTCAGTGTATTACAATCTCACAAGTCATAAAACATTTAAGAATTGTATAACCACCAGCTGCGCTATAAATGCCAACCTCTATCTTATTTTAATTAGGAGGGAATACATTTGTGTAACTTATTCCAATTAAAAAGAAACACCATCAATTATTTCAATTTTTAATAAATAAAATATTTGCATGTAGGTCAAATTAAAATCCCATAGCAAAACAAAGTGATAAATAAAATGTTACAACATCCTTAATCTGCTACATACTGTACTTCACTGATGTATTTTACGCTAAATAACGTGTGTAAATCCAACCAGTTAAAATGTAGCATTATATCGCATAATATTGAAAATATATTGGTGTTAGTCTTAATTTTATTTGTAACTAGAAAACTTGTGACAAAAGAACGAGTAAGGCAATAATTGAATTTATTAGTAACTGGGTAATAATGTATTTGCTACTTTAGTTATAATAATTCTTTAAGGCCTATTCCATTTCCAACATGTTTGTGTGGCAGAGTCGGGGCTTGCGCAGAATACTTTCACTGCTACGGAGACAGGGGGAGGATGCCAAGAACGGAAAACGGAGCGGAGGAGTGGAGGGGGTTGTGGGGCAGGGGTGTAGTAGGGTATACCGGCGGCCGGGCTCCCGGCAACCAGCATACCGGCGCGGGAATCCCGACCGCTGGCATACCAACAGCGTGATGAGCGCAAATGAGCCCCTTGTGGGCACGGTGGCGCGCTACATGTGCCACGCTATCTATTCTCCCTCCAGGGGGGTCGTGGACCCCCAAGAGGGAGAAAAAGTGTCGATATGCCAGCTGTCGGGATTCTGACGCCGGTATACTGTGCGCCGGGATCCTAACAGCCGGCAAACTGAAGACCACCCGTGGGACAGAGCAAGGGTAGTGAGTTGGGGCAGAGCAGAAAGCAGCAGAGAGGGGAGAGGGGGCGGAGTGGGACAGAGCGGGGGGGGGGGTTGGAGAAGGACAAAGCAGCACTGGGGGGAGGGCAGTGGAGCAGTGGATAGAGAAGAGAGAAGAGGGAAGAGTGGAGCAGAGCAGTGGGTGGGACATGACAGAGCAGGGAGCAGCCTGAGTTATTAACCAAGCATGGTTCAATAATAACGTAACAAGACCTCTCATGTGTATCGATTTCATTCTAATTTCCCACCCGGCCAGAGAAGGTACAGATGGAGCCACGCTAATCGTGGCTCCGTCTGCGCCTGTCCGTGGTGCACACACGCCCCATTCACTAGAATGGGAGCGTCTCTGTGCACTCTCGGCGTGACTAGGCGGACGGATCGCCTAGTCACGCCGGGAGTGCACGTGTGCGATGGAGCCGCACTAGATGAGTGCGGTCCATCTGTACACCACTGCTTCCCCTCACGGCCATTAGACTGTGTCTCATATCAGTCATACTGTCCCAACATCAGGTGTAAAATGGCGGGGCTGGTGGCAACATGGTCAAACATAGAGATGTCTTATTTATGGAACCACTCTGGTATATATGGTGGTGTGTATCAGGTTACCGGCATCCAGGATCCATATACAGTATGGGATACTGTATTCCCTACTGCAAGTGATAAAGAAATGTGAAGTCACTGGAGTTCCTTGACAGTATAAACCATAATAGCTTACGAATTATCCTTAAAATACATTTTCACACATGTATTTTTCTGTTTGGAGGATCAGCTCTCAGAGTATAGTAAATGTGCTGTGATATATTCCTTATTATATAAATATAACAGAGAAAATTGTGTTTCTTTGAGGAATCCTGGCCTCGTATATCCTTTGTAGTCAGGTCTGTTTTGATAAATAATTCCTTATAATATCTGTCTAAAAAGATTGGAAACTTTCAAGGAATCTTCCAGTTCCTTCATCCGACTGCTGTCTAGCAATACCCTGACATCTGCCCCCTACCAGCACATTGCTGTGTGCACTGTATCTAATCCTTACAGTCTCTTCTTATGCAGTAACTGAT
Source organism: Pseudophryne corroboree (assembly GCF_028390025.1). Classification (NCBI taxonomy): domain Eukaryota; kingdom Metazoa; phylum Chordata; class Amphibia; order Anura; family Myobatrachidae; genus Pseudophryne; species Pseudophryne corroboree. The sequence goes on along the minus strand of NC_086445.1, from coordinate 99,877,906 downwards.
GGTAACAGCAACGTACTGTACCTCTGTCTTTTCCTCTGGCAGAGGACCGGAATAAATGGCACGTGCGCTATTTCATTTGAGTTAACAATTATTTTTTATGGAAAGCAGTCATTTATTAAAGCCATGTGTAACCTGCATGGGATCCTATGTTACGTCGACATTTACCGTGTTGACAAGCATCTGGTTAACATGGGAATATCGACTTTGAATGTCAACATGTTGACATCCTGAGCATGTCTTCAATGACCATGTTGACATTCATCATATCTACATGGATGGCATATCAATCTTACGTCCCGGGTGGCCCAGCGGTCACTTACATGGTCCCGGCAGCTGCAGATGCTCCAGCATCTTTTTCAGGGTCCTGGCAGTCATGTGCCAATAGGGTTAGGCTGTGGGAAGGGATGGTCAGAGTTATAGTGCGGGAGGGTATGGTTAGGGTTATAGTGTGGGAGGGTATGGTTAGGGTTATACTGCGGGAGAGGATGGTTAGGGTTATACTGCGGGAGAGGATGGTCAGGGTTATACTGCGGGAGGGGATGGTTAGGGTTAGGCTGTGGGAAGGGATGGTCAGGGTTATACTGCGGGAGAGGATGGTCAGGGTTATACTGCGGGAGGGGATGGTTAGGGTTAGGCTGCTGGAGGGGATGGTTAGGGTTAGGCTGTGGGAAGGGATGGTCAGGGTTATACTGCGGGAGGGGATGATTAGGGTTAGGATGCGGTGGGTTTGGATTAGGGTTAATCTGCGGGAGGGGGTTGGTTAGGGTTAGGCTGCGGGATGGGGTTGGTTAGGGTTAGGCTGCGGGATGGGATGGTTAGGGTTAGTATGCGGTGGGGGTGGTTAGGGTTATACTGCGGGAGGGGATGGTTAGGGTTATACTGCGGGAAGGGATGTTCAGGGTTATACTGTGGGAGGGGATGGTTAGGGTTATACTGCGGGAGGGGATGGTTAGGGTTATACTGCGGGAAGGGATGTTCAAGGTTATACTGCGGGAGGGGATGGTTAGGGTTATACTGCGGGAAGGGATGTTCAGGGTTATACTGCGGGAGGGGATGGTTAGGGTTATATTGCGGGAGGTGATGGTCAGGGTTATACTGCGGGAGGGGATGGTTAGGGTTAGGCTGCTGGAGGGGATGGTTAGGGTTATACTGCAGGAAGGGATGGTCAGGGTTATACTGTGGGAGGGGATGGTTAGGGTTATACTGCGGGGGGGATGGTTAGGGTTAGGCTGTGGGAAGGGATGGTCAGGGTTATACTGTGGGAGGGGACAGTTAGGGTTATACTGCGGGAGGGGATGGTCAGGGTTATACTGCGGGAGGAGATGGTTAGGGTTATACTGCGGGAGGGGATGGTTAGGGTTAGGCTGTGGGCAGGGATGGTCAGGGTTATACTGTGGGAGGAGATGGTTAGGGTTATACTGCGGGGGGGATGGTTAGGGTTAGGCTGTGGGAAGGGATGGTCAGGGTTATACTGTGGGAGGGGACGGTTAGGGTTATACTGCGGGAGGGGATGATCAGGGTTATACTGCGGGAGGGGATGGTTAGGGTTATACTGCGGGAGGGGATGGTTAGGGTTAGGCTGTGGGAAGGGATGGTCAGGGTTATACTGTGGGAGGGGATGGTTAGGGTTAGGATGCGGTGGGTTTGGATTAGAGTTAAGCTGCAGGAGGGGGTTGGTTAGGGTTAGGCTGCGGGATGGGGTTGGTTAGGGTTAGGCTGCGGGATGGGATGGTTAGGGTTAGTATGCAGTAGGGGATGGTTAGGGTTAGGATGCGGTGGGTTTGGATTAGGATGCGGTGGGGGTGGATTAGGGTTATACTGCGGGAGGGGATGGTTAGGGTTAGGTTGCGGTTGGTATGGATAAGGGTTAGGCTGCGGGAGGGGGTTGGTTAGGGTTAGGCTGCGGGAGGGGATGGTTAGGGTTAGGATGCGGTGGGTTTGTATTAGGGTTAGGAGGCGGTGGGGGTGGATTAGGGTTATACTGCGGGAGGGGATGGTTATGGTTAGGATGCGGTGGGTTTGGATTAGGGTTAGGATGTGGTGGGGGTGGATTAGGGTTATACTGCGGGAGGGGATGGTTAGGGTTAGGATGCGGTGGGTTTGGATTAGGGTTAGGAGGCGGTGGGGGTGGATTAGGGTTATACTGTGGGAGGGGATGGTTAGGGTTAGGATGTGGTGGGGGTGGATTAGGGTTATACTGCGGGAGGGTATGGTTAGGGTTAGGATGCGCTGGGGGTGGATTAGGGTTATACTGCGGGAGGGGATGGTTAGGGTTAGGTTGCGGTTGGTATGGATAAGGGTTAGGCTGCGGGAGGGGGTTGGTTAGGGTTAGGCTGCGGGAGGGGATGGTTAGGGTTATACTGCGGGAGGGGATGGTTAGGGTTAGGATGCGGTGGGTTTGGATTAGGGTTAGGAGGCGGTGGGGGTGGATTAGGGTTATACTGCGGGAGGGGATGGTTAGGGTTAGGATGTGGTGGGGGTGGATTAGGGTTATACTGCGGGAGGGGATGGTTAGGGTTAGGATGCGGTGGGGGTGGATTAGGCCAGGCCCACTTGAATTTGCTATGAGGTTCTAGGTTGCAATGTTCTGTCACCGGAATACACTTGGTCCTAGAGTCAATTGTGCAGACATTTTCCACCCACTGAATCCGGCCCCTCACATTGGCTGCTTCACATTATTTTTTATGGCTAAAGATTAATACTGGAGGTCTGTTTGTTAAATGGCACACATAGCAATGCTACATGTGGTCGCGTAGGTCACTAGAGAGGATTATTTAGTGACATGTTGCAATAGGCGTAACTACAGTATGCTGAATCCCACTGTTGCACATGTGGGGAACAAAATGATTTGTCATCCACATGATGAATGGCCACAACAGCTTACTGCAGCAAGGTAATATACATGGCCATCCGGCCACACATGCACATGGACATCACAATCCACCCCAGCCCACTGGAAAGCGATCGCAAGGCAGCTGCATTATGTTAAGGAGTTAATGCCATCTGGAGATAGCGTAAGTTAGCACAGGCAAGCTACGAAGGCTGAGCCGTCCCCACAGAAAGTTATGGCGGAGGCTCCTGCATTGCGGGCGATCTCCAATGCCTCCTGCTTCTTACAGTACAGGGTGATTCAAAAGTCGCAGTACACCCGTTTGTTTAAAAAACTGTGCAGGAAATGGAAAAACTGAATACTCCAGTAAGGTATGGGTGAGCTGGGCTATCTTTTAGAGTATGTACCAAACATGGGCGCCATCTTGAAATCAGTCATCTTGAATCTTAGGGGGACATTTACCAAGCAATGATAAGAGCGGAGAAGTGAGCCAGTGGAGAAGTTGCCCATGGCACTGAAGTAACATCTATAATTTGCATACTATAAAATTATACAGAGCTGCTGATTGGTTGATAGGGCAACTTCTCCACTGACTCACTTCTCCACTCTGATCACTGCTTAGTAAATGTCCCCCTAAATCAGTTTTTTTTTTTTTTTTTCAAATGGAAAGATTATTGCTGCAAACAGATTTGAAATAGCAGTTATGGTTCAAAAGTTACAACTTTTTTTGTTGCAGGTAACTGAAGATGGCTTTGACAAAAGAGGAGAGAACTGAGGTCATTTTGATGTATGGAGAACAAAGTTTCCGTGTCATACTGTAGGTGCAGATTTTAACAACTGGCACCCAGAAAGACCTCCAATTTCACATAACACTGTCAGGTGCCTAATTTCCAAATTCCGAGAAACTGCGACTGTGGCTGACAAGTCACGGAGTGGTCGTCCAAAAAGTGCTACCAACGAGACAACCTCAACAATGGTTTTGGCTCTTCACGAAGGATGCCAAAATCATTGTCCAGGACTGGTTATTGATTTGGAGGAGGACTGGCAGTCTCGGTCAGTACCGGTTTAGAACCAAAACAGGTCTATTTTAGTAGTAGAACCAGGAAATGGAGATGGGCCACACAAGTACTGTAGTTCCAAATGGAATACACAAGTAGGCCACACAGACCAATTAACTTTAATCTTGGGGTGGCACAGAGAGGCTTTGCTGGACCCCTTCCAAGTGAAACGTGTCGGGATCCTGTTGTTTGCCTTCTGATTTGGTACCCAGCCCCTGTAAGCATACTGCAGAATGCGGTCAAATATCTTTACGGAATTCTCTGAATCATACCCTGGCACATTTTCTTACATATTCGTCACATTTAGCTATCAATTTATTTATTTATTTTTTAATATTGTCTTTTTTTTTTGCTGCAGACAAAATTGCAGTATTCGTCTGGATACAGTATCTCTGTAATTACAAGAAGCTATCACAAAATAATGTCATTGCACTTTTGCTTACAGTTTGCTCAGACTATGGGTCATTTGTCAATGTATAATTGCTTGGCAGCATAGATTGTATGGAACAGACGTTGTGTAATATATATATAAAAAAAAAGCTGACTCATTGAAGGCGTGAAAAGAGCATTTTTCTCTATAACAGTCATTTTCCAGTACTCAGTCCACCAAGGGTGAAATATTTGTTTTCAAACAGTGATCTTGGCTGAAAGAGCCAGAAAATGTAAATTAAGGTGAAGATTCAGTAAAGATTCGGTTAACTGTGAGGTCCCACACTCACAATGTATAATGCAAATTGTCTGCCTAAATATGAGTAAGGTTCTCCCTTCCATACAAGAATTACAAGCAATGGGGCTGTTTCAGAAGCAAAGCAAAACAAGTTACTGTAAGTACCTCTGTACAGTACCTGGAACATACCATGCTGCAATACAAGGGGTGCAAATGTATTTACTATTTTTGCATGCAGGGTACATACTAGCTGCTTTTGCATGTAGCCCACAAATATTGGACAGCTTTATTTTTACACTATAGTTTAGATTTTTTGATTGGATACGTCCCTCTCACATCTAAATCTCTTTGCACCTTCTACATCAGTCCCTCTGGCAGCATGCCTCTTCCGAGGTGCAAAGTTAAGCCGGATACACACTATTAAATTATCTAGATGATCAGTCGACAATTGGCTGATCGACCCGATAATTGGATAGTGCACATGCAGGAACGTTACCAGTTAACAGCTTCAAACACTCCTGCGAAGGTCTCTTCCTGACAGGGCCAGAATAACAATGGTGCGGATGGAGCTCCAGCTCCAGGCCTCCACAGAAAAATAGGCCCACCATGCTGTCAGCAGGATGATATCCTGGTGCACAGCTGTCCAAACAATTATAAATCATAAGTATTAAAACTGGTTTTGTAGTTTTCTTTATCCAATTTTTCTATGTTTATGTATTTAGGGAGACATTAGGGCACATCGTGTATAGGGTGTACACGGGTGTGGTTCATTAGGTGGACATTAGTTAGGTCGACATGCATTAGGTCGACATGATCACTAGGTCGACATCAGGGCCGGTCAAGCCCGCTCTGCGCCCCGGGCAGGAAACAGGCGTGGCTTAATAGAGGGGGCGTGGTCAGTTACGCCCCCTGTACATTAGTAGCGCCGCTTGAATGCTGAGCGGTGCGCGATGACGTCATCGCGCACCGCACAGCAAAAGGTCCTCTTCACGAAGGGAAACTAGACAGCTCCCTTCGTGGAGAGGACCTTTGCTGTGCGGTGCGCGATGACGTCATCGCGCACCGCTCAGCAAAGGTACTCTCCACGAAGGGAAACTAGACGCTACGCGTCTAGTTCCCTTCACAGGAGGCACAGACGGGGGACACAGCGGGCAGCGGAGGGCACAGCTGTGGCGGATCTTGCCATGGTGCGGCGCCCTCCGGATGGAGCCAGCGCCCTCCGGAAGGCGGCGCCCCGGGCAAAAGTCCTGCTTGCCCGTGGCAAGATCCGCTACTGGTCGACATGGAAAAAGGTTGACATGAGTTTTTTTTACTTTTTTTGGTGTCTTTTTCTTCGAAAAAGTGACGGGGAACCCCAATTAGCTTCGCTCGCCATGCTTCAGGCACGGTGCCTCGCTCCGCTAACGCTGCGCTCGGCACAGGTTACCGTTCCCAATTGTAGTCTACGTGGATCATTAAGTATGAAAAAGGTCAAAAAAATGAAAAAAATTGTGAAAAACTCATGTCGACATTTTCCATGACGACCTAGTACATGTCGACCTAATGACCATGTCGACCTAGTGATCATGTCGACCTAATGCATGTCGACCTAACTCATGTCGACCTAATGACCGCCATCCGGTGTACACACCAACATGGCTCTGGCCACACCCACACAGCACTGGTAACAGATCCTCCTCTTCTCAGCATAGGCCCTTAATCCGGCCCTGCTTCCTGACTTTCTGATGCCAATAAGGAGCAGTGGCATCACAAGGGGGTTACGGGGGGGTGTGGCCCGCTCCCGGGTGTCGCCCGCCGAGGGGTGACAACAAAATGCCAGCTCCTGCTTAGAGACAGGATCTGAGTGCGGCACTGTTACATTATGTGCAGCACTCGGCTCCTGTCACACTGCAGGAGCCAGCACTGCAGGCACAGCACTCCCCGGGAGTGAGCCTGCACCTCCTAAACCCCCCCAAATGACTAAAAAAAATGTGTGTGGGGGCGTGAAGCCCCACCCCTTCTCAGAAAGCCACGCCCCTTCCAGTTATTCAAGCTGTGAAAACGGATGCCAACCTGTGAAGCCCCGTCCCTTCTCACGAAGCCCCGCCCCCTCTTTTGCCGCCACACCGGGTGTCCAAGAGGTGAGTGACGCCTCTGATAAGGAGTTCAAAAGAAAGTACACACTGAGTTACAGAATTGCTCAGTGTGTAAGGATCCCATAATCACTGTGTTTATTGGATAGGCATCAATTATCTTACAGTGTGTACTCAGCTTTACCTGACTTACTTCTTTCTTTCTTTCTTTCTTTCTTTCTTTTTTTCCTTTACTCCCAAATCAGAATTAAGCTAGGTACACACTATACAATGATCTGTCCAATCTGGTTGGAATGAAAATCTGGTAATGTATGGGAGTGACAATCGACCATTTGCTACCAAACAGGAAAACGGTAAAAAATGGTCGTTCAGATAAATTGGTTAAATCAAACATTATCGAAATTTCATCCCATCTAGCCAGATTGAACAGATAATTGTATAGTGTGTATTTAGGTTTTAGCCCTATGTACGCAGCTAAGGGAACTAGAAAATAATTGAATTTGGCCGTAAGCTGTTTTACAGAAATATATGAATATATACTGTGTATATATATATATATATATATATATATATATATATATATATATATATTCTGTCACTTCCACACACAGCCAAAATCCTTCAAGGTCCATTCTGTGAGATTTATTGAGGAAGTTACATTGCGTTGTGATTGTCAAATCAGCTATATACTTTTTTAGTTATATTTTATATGGGCTAACACCTGAATCGGACACAGTCCTGATTACAAGATGTGGATATCTTATTCAGGCAGTTTGCCAAAACTCCGACATATGACTGCCAGTATTCCTAAAGGGAAATTCAACCAATAGTTCCCACAAAGAGCCTTATAAAAGGAGTTTTTTATAATTATTTTTAAGGCAGCCTGTAGAAACATCCATCTAGGATTACCAGCATTCCAAAGAGGAACCACCAATAAAGCTCCTATCAGGAGCCAGTATAAGAGATTCAATTATTCTTATATTTAAGGTTGTGATCCTCCACATATAAATCTACCAATGGCAAATAAGCCTGCTTTTTATATTTGTTTCCCCTGATGAAGTCGATAAGACGAAACGAGTTGGGTTTGTCAGTCAGAAGTCTCCAACCTAGTTTGTAAAGATACTCCCTCTCGAGCTCGCACCTTGTAAAAGGTGAGGGAGTATCTAGAGTTAATACTATACAACAAAAGTACTGGTTGTATTTTCTGACATTATTTTTTTTTTTACAAACACATCTTTGTTAACGTTACATGATGAACTTTGTGTAAAAATTCAATTTGTTCAAATGTATGCTATTAAAATTATTTTTTACTAATTGGCCTTGGGCCTCTTGTTTGGGTGACTATTTGGTGAGGGGTGTCTGTTACAGGTCCCCAGATACAAACTTTCTCCAGCATACAATTGACACCTACGGAAATAACACTGGAAGAACCATTGTAAATATGGTTTTATTTAGCGCACTTGGGAAATTGTTTTTTATCATATATATATATATATATATATATATATATTGTATTCACAAATGTCTGCATCATTTATTTTTATTTATTTTGAACCAACATCTACTGTATTCCCAATAAATAATAAATAAAGCTAAGAAAATGTAATAACTTTTAAAATAGTAGAAGAAACTTGATGCTCAATAAATTAGCCTCAAGTATTAAGCCTAACCCGCACCTCTAGGATTGTAAACTTATGGGCAGGGCCATAGTTACTTCCTGTTTTGTGCTATTATATGTTGGTGCTTTATAAAAAAAAATATTAGTAATAAATAATAATTACGAAACAGAATCTCTTATCATGGTGTAAAATAATACATACAGTATGATATGCATTTTAGAATTTAAAGTTGAGTCAGCAGGCTTTCACCAGCTGACAGTACATTCCATTTTAATTTAGGTTTCAGTTCACTGTTTAATAAACCAGGCTTGTCCCACAGTGTAGAACGGAAAATTGTCAACTTGCAGATTTTAATTTGATGACGTCCTTTTGGGACTCAGCTCTTGCATGTTTGTCCTTCAATCACTTGTGATTTAAAGCAAAAACTGGTCTATTTTAGTAGTAGACATCACTTTTACTTAATAGTTCAACAACTACCGTATGCATTAAAAACCTTCCTGCAAAGAGAACTGAATTTCACAACATTTCTGAATTTGTTACCACTAGTGGGAGCTGTAAAATAGTAATAAGCCATGAATCCTGACATTAAAGTGCCCCTAGTAGCGACATAATTGAACTCTTAAAGAGTTCTTCCAGCCGACGTTTCTGAACCATATACTGTATAAGGACTTTTTCATTTAAGAGGGATCGGTATGAAAAACCAGCGGCCGGTATCCCGGCCGTCAGTATACCAACAGCGGTATCCCGGCCGAGGGACGAGCGTTAGCAAGCCCCTTGTGGACTCGCTGACCTTGCCACCTTGTGGGTGTGGTTGGCTCGCTGCGCTCGCCACAGGTTATATTCTTTCTCTATGGGTGTCGTGGACACCCATACAGGGAGAAAAGGCTGTGGCGCCGGGATTCCGGCGGCGGTACTTCACCGCTAGTTGGAATACCGGCGTCGGCATTGTGACTAGTGGTACTGTAACCGCTTCCCATTTAGGATCATAAATACAGCTGCAAAAAAATAGTAAGAATTGTTGTTTTGGACATACGTTACTGTAAACAGGCAATGACGGAACTTAAGCTCCCGCTGCCCAGAGGCAAACTACACCAACCCCTTTCCTCAGAGACAAGATGCTACCATTCCAGGAGACAAGATCCCCCCCCTTTCCCGGAGACAAGACACCCTACGTTCTCCAGAGACAAGACCCCTTCCCATCTCCAGAGAGAGGATCTCCACCCCACCCCCAGAGATAAGACCACCCACCCCAAACCTGGAGACAAGATCACCACACCACAGGAGCCAAGATACCCCGCACCCACCACCACAGACAAGATACCCCCCATTCTGGAGACAAGATTCCCTCCCACGGTGACCCCACCTTACCTCTGGAGACAAGATCTACCACCCACCCATGGGGACAAATTCCTCCCATTACCAAAGACAAAATCCCTTCCCACCCACAACTGAAAACAGTGTCAGCCTGGGGACAGAATGAAGCACCTGGGAAATGCATTGGTTGACCCCTCTGAAGGGCAATGGCACATGCTGATGTCATGTGTTCAGCTGCTTGAGGTGGTGTGGTCAGCCACCAGAAGGGCAGAAGGAGATCTGGACACTAGACAGTTTTCCTAACATTCCACTTCTGCTTCCCAGACTCTTCCTCAAATAACCCTCTTGCCCTCAACATTTTTCCTCATCTGCATTGCATGCTTAACCTCAGGTGAACACGTGGCACATCAGTACTGCAGGTGGCCCTGAAAGATTTCATGACTATTAGAAAATGCTGTGATTTTAAAGAAAATGCACCATGTAGCTGTTGCACTGGTAGCTTAGCTCCAACCGACATTCTGAGCAGCCAAAGGTTCGTTCAGATGTTCGCCAGTGCGTCTTTGTATACGAACATCTGATTTGGGATGTAGCCGGCGGGCATCTCTGTACAAATTACAATGGCTGCGGTATTAGCATATTTTTGCATTTCAGCTGCGTACAAAATCAGGCTCTCTGTGCTTCAATGCTATGGCTGTGGTCACATGATGGTAATACTGAGACAGACCAAGAGCAGCAGGAAGGTCCGACCCATTTGCTCTTCAGTTTGGAACGCTGTACTGTAGCTGTCGGTGTACACCCTCCATAGCTGGGAAACTTGTGTGTGACTGACCTCTGGATACAACAGCAGGAAGTCAGCGAACACCCCATGCTGGGTGTACAACAGACCATCAGTACGTAACTGTGACATTCTGAGGTGTGAGTAGCAAGCCCATGAGGCAAAGCAGATCACACTATGGGCCCCGCTTACCAAGTGTAGGGTTCGGAGCTATCAACCAGTGGGGCCCCCCAGGGAAACCCCTAATAGCCCACCGGGCAAGTCTGACCCTGCCTGCAGCCAAGATCCCCATTCACCACAAGAGACAAGATCTCTTTCCACCCACCCCCATAGACAAGATCCCATCCACCAACCCCCAGACACAAGATCCCCTTCCACTCACTCCTGGAGACAATATGATCCCTACTCAACCCCCAGATACAAAATCTCACTACACCTACCCCCGTAGACAATATTCCCCAATCCCGCTCCTGGAGACAAGATCCCCTTCATCCCTGGAGGCATGATTCCACCTACTCCATAAGACAATATCCACCACCGAACCCTGGAGACAAGATTAACCCCCTCCATGGAGACAAGATCCCCCTGCAACCGCTCCCAGAGACAAGATACCAATCCACCAACCCTTGTAGATAAGACTCCCCCTTGGAGACAGGACCCCAGTGCGAGTGCAGAGATGCACAGGAGCATAACTGGAGATGTTGCTCAAATCAATCAATCAAATTCTACTTATCTAGCTGCTTCTAGAAGATAATTGATAGAATCTGGTTGCTATGGGCAACATCACCAGTTCTAGAAAAAACTCTCACCTTAGTAAATTTACCCCACACAGTCACTTGGCAACTGGAGACAAACCCTTTTGTTGCCTTCTGAATGACACCAGTGTATTTACTGTAGATACATGCAGTAGTGGAACTACCACTGGAAAATCCCTTGCAGCTGCTATAGGGCTAGTCGGAACTCGGAACAAGCCCATCATATGAGAATCCGTGGGGATAGGGCTATATGTAACACAGCCATAATTAGGATTTAATTTGCAGAACTAAAAACCCACATGGGCAAGCAGTGCGAAAGCTATCACCGGCTTTCCCCTACAAACATTTTACTATGTGGTCCTGTGGTTGAGTGCGAACCACAGGGCCATCACCGGATACATGTATACAACATATCATACCTACCGACTTTATGGCTGCTCTCTCTGAGAGAGAGCAGCCAGGTCGGCTCAGCAGGGGGCGAGGCAGGGTAGTGACGAGCAGAGGGGGCGGGGCAGAGGTGGAACGGGGTGGGGGCGTGGTTGATGTATCGCTTCATTTAAGCCATGCCCCCCCCCCCCCGCTGTGTAATGCCGCTATTACCGGCATTATACTGCAGAGGGCATGGCTATGATGACGCGATTCAACAAGAATCGCGTCATCGACTGCCCGTGCCGCACACTCTACTCACTAAGTGGGGGCCACAAAAATCGGGAGACTTACCTACTCTTCCGATTTTCGGGGAGCCTCCCGGCCATTTCAGGAGAGCAGGCAAGTATACAACATATAGGGGGAGATTCAAATGTTTGAAAAGTCAGTTGGGGGGTCTGTCTGTTTCTTCCTATCTAATAGACAGGAAAAAACAGACACCCAACCGACTTTTCAAACATTTGAATCTCCCCCATAGTGTATGTAAAACAGTCATATTCCATATCCTTCATAGCAGTGGAATGCAGCATAAAATACACTCTCTTATGTCTTCAACTAATTTCATATTTTCTACAGCAGCAAAATTCAACAAAGAAAAACAACTTGCTTAGACCTTGCCAAAGGCTATTGTTCAGCGGAAGACAGGGAAAAAAAGGAAAGGTTTTGTACAATCTGAAAATACATGTGTAGCATAAAACCATGAAGGCTGTGTCAACACATTTAACTTCTAACCTTCAACTTATGTACCAGACACTTTCAAAGTTAGAAACCAGCAGACAAGTGTACAGTTTAGCAATATTTATCATTATTAGCACTAAAATGTTTTACTTCTGCTTTCTCTGAACAATCTGTATCCACATAGCTGTGAATTTGTCACCCGGTAATGTCGACGGCGAGCAGTTTTGTACTAGTACAGTACATAACAAGATGATTAATAGATGTGGGGGCTGGGTTACAATGGTATGCGTGTATGAGTAACACAATATCTGTCTCAATGAGCCCCCACATCAGCTTTGAAGTGAATTCCTGCTCTCAGTTTACTAATGTAATATCCTGCAAATATCTACTTTTATGTATTTGTTCATAACCGAGAGATTAGCTTTTCATCCCAGATGGCTTCAAAAGGAGAAAAAAAGGTCCTTGGGGCAGAGATTACAAAATGAACCATGAAACTCACTGATCCTCCTTTCATACAGTATGTGTAAAAAGGCGATGCACAGCACACAGTACTCTTTAGTAAGGATGGGAACTGAATGATGAAACATCTGTACCATTGATGCTTTCCTTGCCACGTGTTCTCCGTGTCTCCTCATTGGCTACGGTGACCGGCGGTCAGCTCAGCCTACATCTTCATGGTGGCTCTGACGCAACTGTTCCCCAGGGAATCCCGGACAGTGCTGTATACTGTACATTAATTGGTAATCTTACATGCGGTTCTCTGTGCAATTGGGTCCTGCAACATAGAACACAGTCCGGCATCAGACTGTCACTGATTGACAGTCTGCAGCTGTCTGGGGGGAGGGGGTGGCGGTAGCCTTTTTTTGTGAAAATAGAGGTGTGTGGCCGCCAATTAGGGGGAGGGAATAGGCCAGGGATCTTCGTTGTTGTGCGGAAATTTCCTGGCCTCTTATAAGCACCAGGGACGGGAGACTTACGCTAGCCCATGGGTGCGGCAAGCCGCCAGATCGTGTCGCAGTGATCTGATGCTAAGGCGCAGCTCAGATCACTACTGCAGCAGGAAGTGTCTGCATGTAATATACACCTCCTGCTGCATCACCATACCGCGCTATCACTGCTGCTTCCAAAGAAGTGACAGCAACTCCTCTTGCCCAGCCCCTCCCGCCCCGCACACATAACTCACCATACAACGAGGGTGGAGAAATCCCTCTGTCTCGGTGGCGATCAGCGGCGGGTGACGGAGGACGGCTGACTGCGCAGCGTGACCTGTGACTGCATGTTACATAGTTACATAGTTAGTGAGGTTGAAAAGAGGCAAAATGCCCATCGGGTTCAACCTGTATCCGCATTAAGCAGTGCATATTATAATGCACCAGCCAAAATAATGGTTTCGTACCTATTGACAACTATATTTCGTATCACTCCCATATACATAATGTTAATATATTAAATGCTATAGCCTTGGATGCCTTTTTCAGCTAGAAAACTGTTCAATCCATTTTGAAATGCATTTAAAGAGTCCGCCATTATTATCTTCTCTGGCAGGGAGTTCCAAATACTTATTGCCCTTACCGTGAAGAACCCTTTCCTACGTTGTGTATGGAATTTCCTCTCCTCTAGCCTCAGCGAGTGCCCACGTGTCCTATACAGAGTTTTATTAATAAACAATTCCCCTGCTAACTCTATGTATTGACCCTTACATATTGGAAGATATTAATAATGTCTCCTCTTAGTCTCCTCTTTTCAAGGGAATACATATTTAACCTAGTAAGCCTTTCCTCGTACTCCAGTGTCTCTAACCCTTTAATCAGTTCAGTAGCTTGCCTTTGAACTCTTTCGAGCTCCCGGATATCTTTTTTATAATATGGTGCCCAAAATTGAACACAATATTCCAGATGAGGATGTACCAAAAATAACTTTCATCATTATTTAATGCGATTGGTCATCAAGAAAACAAATATTTAGCTTTAACGTTCTATAAAGCATGGATCGGACATCGAAAGACAACTGGCGTGATTCCGAGATGGCATACTTGCCTACTCTCCAGGAAGCTGTGGCAGGCTCCCATTTTTTGGGGTAACCCCCGGACCCCCAGAAGAGTAGGCAGGCCTCCCGCATCCTGCTCGCACCCTAGTGATGCAGGCAGGAAGGAGACATACTCTCCCGTATTCGCGGGTCCGTGGGGAGGGAAAGTAGTTCAAATAACGCGAATCGCGAATGTCACAGCCCGGCCCCGCCCCCCGAAGTCTCCTGCATCGTCTCCTCTCCGTGCTTCTCTCAGAGAGGAGAATTAGAAAGTAGGTAAGTATGAGAGACTGGCGCTGTGCACATCACTGCTGCAAATTTGAACACAGCAGTGATGTGAAAACATGCTAACAGCTGCAGGACGCATCTGAGGGAAATCGACACCTCCTGCCGGCATCACAGACCCGAGTGCTGCAATCTACGACGCAGCATTGGTTCCCCTGTGAAACCATTGTCCCTCACAGCTCCGTAACTAAGACCAGAAATTCTGTGTTGACTGCATCTTTTGCTGCGTCAAAAGACGCAGTCCCTGGTGTCGGCACTTCCAGAAAACAGGGGCAGCACACCCCCAATTTCTGGAATGCAGTCCAGCTCCGCACACCAGTCTGTGGTTCTCCTACTGCTGAGGCTGACAAAATATAGCCTGTGTATGTACTGTATGTGGTTGTGCTTGGGTCTGGCCCGTTTACATTTATCCCTCAACAACCTGTATGCTGTTCGTTGAGTACTGTATACATAATAACAGTAGAACTACAGGGCCTAATTCAGACCTGATCGCTTGCAAAGGGTTTTCTGCACTGCTGCGAACAGATAGTCGCCGCCCATGTGCAGCCAAGCGGTACAAAAAAGTTTTGTGCAGTTTCTGAGTAGCCCAGAACTTACTCAGCCGCTGCAATCACTTCAGCCTGTCCGGTCCTGGAATTGACGTCAGACACCCGCCCGGCAAACGCTTGGACACGCCTGCCTTTTTCCACTCTCAGAAAACGGTCGGTTGCCACCCCCAAACGCCTTCTTCCTGTTAACCTCCTTGCGATCGGCTGTTGCGAATGGATTCTTCGTAAAGCCCATCGCACAGCAACAATTCGCTTTGTACCCGTGCAATGCGACTGCGCATTGCGGTACATACGCATGCGCAATTATGACCTGATCGCAGCGCAGCGAAAAAACGAGTTTTATGGTAAGAACTTACCTTTGTTAAAACTCTTTCTGCGAGGTACACTGGGCTCCACAAGGCTGGACAATGGGTGTAGAGTAGGATCTTGATCCGAGGCACAAACAGACTCAAAACTTTGACTGTTCCCAGAATGCACAGCGCCGCCTCCTATATCACCCCGCCTCCCAGCACAGGAGCTCAGTTTAGTTAACCAGCCCAATGCAGTAGCAGGAAAAGAGACGACAATGGTTAGTAGCCACATATAGCACACTCTCATGACAAGAGAAGTGTCAGCGGCTAATGCCATATCAACCCAAAGAAGCTAAGTGCGTCAGGGTGGGCGCCTTGTGGAGCCCAGTGTACCTTGCAGAAAGAGTTTTAACAAAGGTAAGTTCTTACCATAAAACTCGTTTTCTGCTGCGGGGTACACTGGGCTCCACAAGTCTGGACAATGGGGATGTCCTAAAGCAGTTCCTTATGGGAGGGGACGCACTGTAGCGGGCACAAGAACCCGGCGTCCAAAGGAAGCATCCTGGGAAGCGGCAGTATCGAAGGCATAGAATCTTATGAATGTGTTCCCGGAGTACCACGTAGCCGCCTTGCACAATTGATCAAGGGTCGCACCACGGTGGGCCGCCCAAGAAGGTCCAACAGACCGAGTAGAATGGGCCGTAATGTGAGCAGGAGCTGACAGACCAGCCTTCACATAAGCATGTGCAATCACCATTCTAATCCATCTGGCCAGGGTCTGCTTGTGAGCAGGCCAGCCACGTTTGTGAAATCCAAACAAAACAAAGAGAGAATCAGACTTTCGAATAGAAGCAGTTCTATTCACATAGATATGGAGAGCCCGTATCACATCCAAAGACCGCTGTTTGGGAGACAAATCAGGAGAGACAAAGGCTGGAACCACAATCTCCTGATTAAGGTGGAACGAAGAAACCACCTTAGGTAAATATCCGGGACGAGTCCTAAGAACCGCCCGGTCACGGTGAAAAATCAGATATGGGGAACTACAAGACAAGGCACCCAGATCCGACACTCTTCTAGCAGAGGCAATAGCCAGCAAGGACACCACCTTAAGGGAAAGCAACTTAAGGTCAGCTGAACCAAGAGGTTCAAATGGAGGCTCCTGCAACGCCTCCAAAACCACCGACAAGTCCCAAGGAGCCACAGGCGGGACATAGGGAGGTTGGATACACAACACACCCTGAGTGAAAGTATGAACATCAGGTAAAGTCGCAATTTTTCTCTGAAACCACACCGACAAGGCAGAAATATGAACCTTGAGGGAGGCCAGACGCAGGTCTAAATCTAGGCCCTGCTGCAGAGAAGCCAAAAGTTTGGCTGTACTAAACTTGGAAGCGTCATAATTGTTAGATGCGCACCAAAGTATGAATGCCAGACCCTATGGTAAATCCGAGCATAAGCCGGTTTCCGGGCCCGCAACATAGTTTTAATGGCCTCTTCAGAAAAACCCTTAGCCCTCAAGACGGAAGCTTCAAGAACCACGCCGTCAAAGATAGCCGGGCTAGGTCCTGGTAAACACAAGGGCCCTGAACGAGAAGGTCTGGGCGTTGTGGAAGTAGAAGTGGACGCTCTGACGATAGGCCTTGCAGGTCTGAGAACCAGTGCCATCTGGGCCACGCCGGAGCTATGAGAAGCAGATTTCCTTTTTCTTGCATGAACTTCCGAATTACCCTGGGCAGGAGTGACACCGGAGGGAACACGTACTGCAGCCGAAACCTCCAAGGCACCGCCAGCGCATCCACGAATGCTGCTTGAGGATCCCTTGTCCTTGCTCCGAAGACCAGAACCTTGTGATTGTGTCGAGACGCCATCAGATCCACATCTGGAAGACCACCTTTCCACGAGGAGTTGAAACACTTCTGAATGGAGGCCCCACTCTCCGGCATGCACATCCTGACGACTGAGAAAGTCCGCTTCCCAATTCAGGACTCCCGGAATGAAAATTGCCGATATTGCCGGTAGATGGCGTTCTGCTCATTGTAGAATCCATGAGGCTTCCTTCATTGCCAAACGGCTTTGAGTGCCACCTTGATGATTTATGTAAGCCACTGTGGTGGCGTTGTCCGACTGTACTTGAACAGGACAGTTCTGAATTAAATGCTGGGCCAGGTTCAACGCATTGAAGACAGCCCGCAACTCCAGAATGTTGATCGAGAGGAGAGATTCCTCCTTGGTCCACCGACCCTGTAAGGAGTGCTGCTCCAGCACCGCGCCCCAACCTCTTAGACTGGCATCTGTCGTCAACAGAACCCAGTTGGATATCCAGAATGGACGGCCCCTGCACAATTGTTGGTCCTGGAGCCACCAGAGCAGCGACAGATGGACCTCCGGAGTCAATGAGATCATGTGAGACCTGATCCGGTGAGGCAGGCCGTCCCACTTGGCTAGAATCAGCTTCTGGAGGTGGGCGAGAATGGAATTGAGCATACTCCACTATGTCGAATGCTGACACCATGAGGCCCAGCACCTGCATAGCCGAATGTATCGACACTTGCGGACGAGAAAGGAAGCAACGAATCCTGTCCTGAAGCTTCAGGACTTTCTCCTGAGGCAAGAACAACCTCTGGTTGTGAGTGTCTAACAGCGTTCCCCGGTGCACCATGCTCTGAGCAGGGACCAGGGAGGATTTCTTCCAGTTGATGAGCCACCCGTGGGCTTTTAGAAACCGGACCGTCATATCCAGATGACAAAGGAGAAGATCTGGGGAATTTGCCAAGATTAACAAGTCGTCCAGATACGGCAGTATCCTGACCCCTTGACGGCGGAGTACCACCGTCATCACCGCCATAACTTTGGTGAAGACTCGCAAAGCCGTTGTTAAACCAAAAAGGTAACGTCCCGAAACTGGTAATGGATGTTGCCAATAGCAAACCTCAGGTATTGTTGATGTGACACTGCTATAGGAATATGCAGGTCAGCATCCTGTATGTCCAAGGAGACCATGCAGTCCCCAGATTCCAAAGCCAGAACTATAGAGCGAACGGTTTCCATACAGAACTTGGAAATCTTCACAAACCTGTTCAATGCCTTGAGGTTAAGAATGGTCCGGTAGGACCCATTCGGTTTCAGGACAAGAAACAGCGGAGAATAGTACCCCCGGCCCCTCTGAGCAAGAGGCACCTGTACTACGACTCCTGTATCCAGGAGGGTCTATACCACGAGGGTAGAGTTTTTGCCTTTGTCCGCTCCAAAGGGACGTCTGTATGGCAAAATCGATGAGGGGCTCGGTTTTTGAAGTCAATGGCGTAACCTCGAGTGATGACTTCCCGTACCCAGGCCTCTGAAGTGGTCTTCAACCATTCCTGGGTATACCCTAGAAGCCGGCCTCCCACCCTGGGATCCCCCAGGGGGAGGCCCGCCCCATCATGCGGCAGGCTTATCGTCTTGGCAGCTGGCTGACGGGCAGCCCAGGCTCTTTTGGGCTTCGGCTTACCAGGTTTGGAAGTGCAGGCCTGCTTATGGTACGCCTGACCTTTTGCTTTACCTGAAGGACGAAAGGGTCGAAAGGACGTACCTTTAGCCTTCGACACAGAAGGAGCGGTATTAGGTAGACAGGCAGTTTTGGCAGTAGCCAAGTCAGCCACTATCTTATTTAAGTCCTCCCCAAACAGAATATCTCCCTTGAAAGGGAGTACCTCCAGGGTTTTTCTAGAGTCCAGATCCACAGACCAGGATCTCAGCCACAATATCCGGCGAGCCAGGACTGACGTAGTAGAGGCCTTGGCTGCCGGGATACCGGCATCAGAAGCCGCCTCTTTAATATATCGAGAAACTGTGACAATATATGACAAGCATTGTCTAGCATGGTCAGAGGAGATTTCAGCTTCTAACTCCAAGGCCCATGCTTCAATAGCCTCAGCAGCCCATGAAGCTGCAATAGTAGGCCTTTGTGCAGCACCCATGAGGGTGTAAATCGCTTTTAGACAACCCTCCACACGTTTATCCATAGGCTCTTTCAGAGACGTGACGGTAGTGACAGGTAGAGCTGAGGAAGCCACCATCCTAGCCACATGTGAGTCCACTGGAGGAGGTGTTTCCCAATTCTTAGGCAGCTCTGGCGCGAGGGGATAGCGAGCCAGCATCCTCTTTTGAGGCACAAACTTCGTACCCGGGTTTTCCCAGGGTTCCTGACGTATATCCACTAGGTGATCAGAGTGAGGTAAAACCTGTTTATCCACCTTCTGACGCTTGAACCTATCTTGTTTCTTAGGAAGCACGGATGGCTCGGGATCATCCGTAATCTGCAGAATTAACTTAATAGCCTCCAAAAGGTCAGGAACATCCACATGTGAACTACCCTCCCCATCAGCCGTATCTGAGTCAGAACCTGTGGGGTCAGTGTAAGTGCGGTCCTCATCAGACGAGGTGTCAGTGACAGCAGTGGATTGTGAGGAGACGAGCGCTCGCTTAGAGGACCTCTTGGACTTAGGCGAGCGTTAGTCAGACTTTTTAGTAGTCAAGGACTGGTTCAACTTCTTTAATTGAGCAGATAAATCGTCCGCCCACGGCGGGTTAGCTGCAGGGCCCACATACGGTTGTACCGGCATTGGGGGTCCCATAGGGGGTGTTAGTTTATGAACTAGCGTATGCAGAAGCGTGGAAAAAGCGGCCCACGGTGGGTCAGTCTGTGCCTCCATTGCCACAGTCCCACTGGGGGGGCAAGGAGCCCCCAGAACCAGAGCCCACAGCTGCTATATTCTCCTCGTATGTGCCTGTGGCTTCAGCAACACCAGCAGTGTGTTCCGCCCCAGAACCGTTACCCTCAGAAGCAGACATGATATAACTTGCAGTATGAGGTAACACAGTACAATTATCAGCAGCACAATATCCCAAACCCCTGCGCAGTGTGGTCAGCACTAGCAGAGATAAAGGAGAGATATGGTGACCAAATCACAGAGAAAAATCCGTAATACAGTATATCTTTGTGAAAATCCTATATTAGATAACACCTGACGCACCAAGCACCCTCAGGTTATAGAATATAGGGATAGCAAGTTGAGTGAAAGACACGAGATGGACAACACTCAGCTATCAAATACACACACAGAAGGTCACAGTTTGTACAATGCAGAGGTTATTACAGACAATAATACTGCACTGGACTAGCTTACACAGCTATATAACAATAGATATAACACTACACAGTAAGAACTGGATGTATATCACAGGGTAATTGTACTAAAACCCTGACTAAGTGCACTCTTTCTTAACTAACATTGACTAAAAAGGCAGGTAGAATACTTAAGTGTCATGTAAAGGCACAGCGCTGACAACCAGGCGGCTTTACATCTGAGGATTTGCCCAAGCAGTCCCAGGGATAATGGCGCCGCAGACACTGACTGGGAGTCAGGAAAAGATAGAGATGCAGCTCCAGGACGGGAACATTTGCGGGAAATGGTGCCCTGGGGCTGGGGGAGGGGCTTCAGGTCTAAGCCTTATCACCCTTGCTGGCAAAACCACCGGGTACTGTGGGCGATATAAGAAGTGGTTTAGAGAGAAAACCTGACCTGCGCCCATGCGCTGGTGATCTAGTGGGATCGCCTGTACTGCCACAGTGTCCACCGCCAGCGCGCGCGGCCCGCATCCCACTGACCGCGCCGGATCGCGATAATGACCGGGTCCCGCGAGTGGGACCCACTTACCACCTCCCGAAGCGCGATCCTGCAGAGCCCCAGCCGTGTGTGTCTAACATGAAGAAAACCGGAGCCTCCGCTGTAGGTACCCAACAACCAGGGCTCGGGAGTGTACAGCGCCGCTGGGGAGAGCTGGAGCTGCAGCAGTGAATGTCACAAAACATTTACCACCGCTGCTGCCCTTGAAGTCTTCACTTTTTACCTCATAAAAAGCTTTTCTCAGGGCTGCCTGGAGCAGCCCCTCTGTTAAGTGCCTGCTTACTGCAGCACCAACTGACAAACTGAGCTCCTGTGCTGGGAGGCGGGGTGATATAGGAGGCGGCGCTGTGCATTCTGGGAACAGTCAAAGCTTTGAGTCTGTTGGTGCCTCGGATCAAGATCCTACTCTACACCCATTGTCCAGACTTGTGGAGCCCAGTGTACCCTGCAGCAGAAAACCTAGCGTGCGATCAGGTCTGAATGACCCCCACAATGTGAAGAGTTGCTAAAGATCGCACTGTCTTAGAAATCCCTCATGCATTGCCTCAGAACTCCCTAGCATGCAGATGTGAGAGAGTTCTGAGGAGTGGGAAGCTTTATATGGGAAAGCTAAAGTACATTTTGTGTGTGGAAATAATTATTTGTCTGCAAATGAAATAAACGCCCATTCCTGTCCTAACGTCTCCTGCTGATCCCTCTCCCCCACTGCTTCTGAAGCAGGCCACGTAATATATGTAGGATTAAAAGGAGTCACATAACTGCTGATGTCATCAAAGCCTGTCTACTGTAAATCAAACTGGGCTGTGTATAGCTATAAAATAAAAGAGGTACAGATGTCAGATGCTCACAATGTCCAAGCAACAGGGAACACTTCATCCTTCTAGGTCTTCGAATTCTCCTACAGTACATACTATACTTTCTCAGCTGGATTTCTGTATTAAACATGTTAATCAGCGCTCACCGATAATGTGTTCCCGAACTGCCCACCCCCCCAACATATGTGTAAATTCTCATAATGCATTGCAGCCGCTGGGTTTCTATAGAAACATCCTGTGCAAGTGAATGCTGCTATAGAAACCCAGCAGCCGCAATGCAATTTGGGTAATGACACTGCGCATGTGCCAGAAAAGAAATACAGGCAGCGCCTGCGCGGAATTCACAAGGATGGCTTCCGGCTTCATTCGTCGGCGCTGCTTGGCTGAAATAAACAGCACTGCGTGCCTCAATACCACTAGCGCTCGCTGGAGGGGATTTCAATGTTAAATAATATTTAAAAAATTAATTAATTAATTAAAAACCGATACCGGATTAACGAAAAACGGTGTTTAGCTCAAGACCAGTGACACTTTGATAAATGGGGGCCTAAGTATCAAGTGGTCTATTCATGAAGCAGTGAAAAGAATGGAGAAAAGGACCAGTAGAGAAGTTGCCCATGGCAACCAATCGGCTTTGAAGGAAGCCTTTATCAAGTACATTCTATAAAATGTAAGGGAGATGCTGATTGGTTGCCATGGGCAACTTCTCCTCTCGTCTGTTTCTCCACTTTTTTCACTGCTTCATGAATAGACCCCCAAGTCTCTTGAACCTGTTTCAGCTCCTGTGTATGAGGGAGATGTACTAAGCCTTGAAAAGTGATACATTTCACGGTGATAAAGTACCAGCCAATCAGCTCCCAACTGTCATGTCACAGGCTGGGTTTAAAAAATGAAAGCTAGGAGCTGGTTGGTTGGTACTTTATCATTGTGCAATTTGTCACTTTTCAAGGCTTAGTACATTTGGACCTATGTGACTATTCCTGAAGTTTCTTCTCTCTGCTGTCTTCGGCTTTGACTACTGGATCCGTTTGATGCTGACCCAGCTCACCCTGACATCCCTGCTTGTGTTCCATTTGGCTTATCTACAGTCCGTTAGTGTACCAGCACCAGCCTGTCAGCCATACTCTTTCATTCCATCATAGGCACGTCACACCCGGAGGCACGGCAGAGGCCAGGGGTCGTGACCTTTCAAGTCTTACACCAGTGAAGTTTAAACCTCTTTGCGGTCCAAGTTGAATACTGTGAGATATTCAGGGGTATATTTACTAAAGTGTAGGTGTTTAGAAGGGGAGATGTTGCCCATAGCAACCAATCAGACAATTATCTTCAGGAAGCTGCTAACGATAAGAAGAATCTGATTGGTTGCTATGGACATATCAACTTCTAAAAACCCAGGGTTGGACTGGCCCACAGGGGAACAGGGGAAACCACCGATGGGCTCCACCACCTGGGGGCCCACCTCTTCCTCTAGGGATCAGGTTCCAAAATGTGCACTTGAATTACTCATTATATATATTACCTTATACTGAACAGGACTATGGTGTATTTTCTACAGTGCATTGCTGTTATTAATCTGGTACATTATCATTGTTATGCACACCAGTGCCAGCAGGAATGTACTGGTGTCTGAACGGTGAGGGATGCAAAACAAATTAACTCACAGACAGACTGGGGAATATGACATTACAAACAAAATAAACACAAAGTGAACAGAGAAGCCCAAAGGCTAAGAAACTGGGTGTCTCCCTAATATTAGGAATGCTCAGATGGAAAGAAGCAAGATGTAGTGATTTAATACGTAGAGAACCCGAAATGCTGTTGCTAAGGGCAACAGCAAAACCCTAAAGGGTTACCAACGGGTGTGGCAGTAAACTCCTTGTTCAGAGATGGAATAATAGACACAAGGAGAGTCTCCACAATCCTAGTCCTCACTTGCAGTGCACTGGTTCAGCTTACTGCCACTAAACTGACACCTGAACACCTTGCACAGTGAGAAAGGATTTTGGCAGGCAAGTCTGAGAGTACAGCCGCAAACTTGCTAGGTTCACAGAGTAGCAAAAGAACCCCAGCAGGTTAAACGACTGACTCCAGTCTTACTGCTAGGTCTGGATTGGCAGAGTGTAATACCAAATCCCAAGGCCTATTTGCAGTAAGCAACAAACAAATACACAGTACTAGCTAGCTTTCAGGAACTGACTAACCAACAAAGATTCAGCAGCATCTGCCTAACCTGAGAAGAGGGTTTATATAGCAGGTGCTGTCCACGCCCCACTCAGACCTCACAGACTGTGAGCACAAAAACCAGCACCGGATCCCCTGCCGTGCACAGAGCCTGTAACCACTGCGCAGCAAAAGACCCGAACCGGAGTATCAGCTACGCTCAGGTTACTCCGCTAGCACTTGTCTCCCGGTTGCCATGACGACGTGGCAGCACAGAGCAGGAGACCCTAACAGTACCCCCCCCCTCTGACGAGGGGTCAAAGAACCCCTACCACCGGGTTTATCGGGGAACTGCGAGAAGAAATTGCGTAACAGTCTGGGGGCATGAAGATCACAACTGCGCACCCACGACCGCTCCTCCGGGCCATACCCCTTCCAGTGCACCAAAAATGACAGCCGACCCCGAGCCATCTTGGAGTCAAGAATCCTTTTAACAACAAACTCACTCTGGCCACGTATCAGAAGAGGGGAAGGTCTTCCACTGGCAGAAGGATTACTAGTCGCCCGTTTTAAAAGGGAACAATGAAATGTTTTATTGATACCCAAAGAACAGGGCAGATCTAACTGAAATGCCACCGGATTGATAACCCTAGTGATCTTATAAGGACCGATGAACCGGGGGCCTAACTTATGAGATGGCTGTCTCAACTTCAAGTTCTTGGTAGACAACCAGACAAAGTCCCCTAATTTGAAGCTGCAGGGTCTTTTCCGCTTATCAAAAACCCTTTTGGTCACTAATGACACAGACACAAGGGCTTTCTTCACTTTCCTCCAAATACCTCTAAGGACCGAAACCACAGAGGAACCACCAGGCGTGGAGTCCAGGGGGTCAAAAGAATTGGCCTTAGGATGATGCCCATACACACAAAGGAAGGGAGAGATCCCTGTAGCAGAGTGAGCCGCATTGTTATAGGCAAACTCCGCCATGGACAGATGAGCAACCCAGTCAGTCTGACACTTGGAGACATAACACCTGAGGAACTGCTCCAAGGACTGGTTCACCCTTTCAGTCTGCCCATTAGACTGCGGATGGTAGCCTGACGACAAGCTGACAGAAATCTGGAGATCGGAACAAAATGCCCTCCAGAATTTGGCCACAAACTGGGATCCGCAGTCAGAGACCACATCAAGTGGCAACCCGTGAAGGCGCACAACATGCAGCATAAATAATTCAGACAGGCGTCTGGCCGATGGCAGCCCAACCAATGGAACGAAGTGCGCCATCTTCGAAAACCTGTCAACGACAACCCAGATGGCTGTCATCCCCGAGGATTTGGGCAAGTCCACCACAAAATCCATTGAAATGTGGGTCCATGGCTTAGATGGAATAGAGAGTGGATGTAAGGGGCCAACAGGAACCCCTCTAGGAGTCTTATTTCGGGCACAGATGTCACATGCCCGAACCCACTGATCCACATCCCTAGCCACGAGGGCCACCACACCGCCCTAGATAGCAACTCCCGAGTTCTGGCAATACCCGGGTGACCTGCCAACTTCTTGGCATGGAATTCCAGGAACACTCGCTGTCTTAACCTAGGAGGCACAAACAAAAGACCTACCGGAAGGTCTGGAGGAGCCTGCTCCTGTGCTCTAAGGACTAATGACAAGAGGTCCTGGGTAATGCCCACTTTAATACATGATGGGGACACAATGGGCAATGGCTCCTCGGTGGTCTCCTGGATTGGAGCAAAACTCCGCGAGAGCGCATCAGCCTTGATGTTTTTTGACCCAGGGCGATATGTTATCAAAAAATTAAAGCGAGCAAAAAACAAAGCCCATCATGCCTGCCTGGCATTGAGGCGCTTCTCTGACTCTAAATATGCCAAATTCTTATGGTCGGTGAGAATTGAGACCACAAACTTAGCCCCCTCAAGCCAGTGTCTCCACTCCTCGAGTGCATCCTTAATAGCCAACAATTCCCGGTTACCCACGTCATAATTCATCTCGGCAGGCGAAAATTTACGGGAAAAGTAAGCACAGGGATGAAGGCGATTATCAGACACCCCCATCTGAGAGAGCACTGCCCCAATACCCATCTCAGAGGCATCCACCTCCACCACAAAAGGACGCTCTGGATCTGGGTGTCGCAGCACCTTGGCCGAGACAAATGCCCTTTTGAGACGGGCAAAAGCCGCTTTGGCCTCACAAGACCAGTGAGCAACATCCGCCCCTTTCTTAGTGAGTGCCACCAAGGGCGCCACTATAGACGAAAATCCAGCGATAAATCGTCTATAAAAATTTGCAAAGCCCAGAAAACGCTGAAGCGCCTTCAAACTAGTGGGCTGCACCCAATCCAGGACTGCCTGTACCTTGGAACCCTCCATTTGGAAAACTTCTGGGGAGATAATATATCCTAGAAATGCGATTTGCTGAACTTCAAATTCGCACTTCTCCAGCTTCGCCCCAAGCCGGTGGTCTCTGAGTTTCTGGAGGACTAAGCGTACATGCTTCCGATGTTCCTCCAGGGAATAGGAGAAGATTAGGATGTCATCTAAGTATACAACTAAGAATCTATCCAAATATTCCCTGAGCACATCGTTCATGAAGTCCTGGAAGACTGCCGGGGCAATACAGAGCCCAAAAGGCATCACCAAATATTCATAATGCCCTGAGTGGGTATTAAAGGCAGTCTTCCATTCATCCCCCTCTCTTATTCGGATTAGATTGTACGCACCGCGTAGGTCAATCTTAGAAAAAATGGTGGCAGTACGAAGCTGGTCAAACAAGACCGAAATGAGAGGCAGTGGGTATGAGTTTTTAATCGTGATACGGTTCAATTCCCTGTAGTCGATGCAGGGTCGCAACGAACCGTCCTTTTTACCCACGAAGAAGAACCCCGACCCAACTGGAGACTGTGAAGGTCTGATAAATCCCTTAGCCAAGTTCTCCTGAATGTACTCTGCCATAGCCTGAGTCTCAGGACGTGACAGGGAGTACAACCTGCTCTTGGGAAGCTTAGCATTCGGCAACAAATCAATGGCACAGTCATAGGGGCGATGGGGAGGTAGTACCTCTGCAACTCTTTTGGAGAACACGTCCGCAAAATCTGCATAACATCCTGGCAATCCTGGCAAACTTAGCTGCGAAAGCCTGACTGGAAGGCTCAAGCAACTCCTGAAACAATCAGTACCCCAACTAAGAATCTCCCCAGAGACCCAGTCAAATTGAGGATTGTGGGCCCTTAACCAGGGTAACCCCAACATCAATGGGGCAAAAGTACAGACAGTCACATAAAAGGACAATTTTTCAGAGTGTGTGGCTCCAATAGACAAAGAAATCTGGCTAGTGCAAGAGGTAATTTTACCCTGGGATAATGGTTCCCCGTTTAACCCACAAATCTCAATTTCCGATGCCAAGGGTACTAAGGGAACAGAGTGTTTCAGGGCGAATTGGCGGTCCATAAAAACCCCGTCGGCCCCACTGTCCACAAAGGCCTCAGTCTTGACAGTTTGACCGAGGATCTTCAAGGTCACCGGAATGATAAAAGTCTTCTTGGGAAATTCTGACTTCTGGCCTGACAGGATATTTCCCATCACCCTCAGGCCCTGAAGTTTTCCGGCTTTTCTGGGCATGATACTACCACATGACCTTTATTCCCACAGTACAAACATAACCCCTGCTGTCTCCTCTGCGTCTTCTCACGCGAGGAGAGGCGGGTAGCCCCAATCTGCATAGGCTCCTCTGAAAATTCCTCAGAGTCTGAGGTTCCCTTGGGAAAGAAGGAAACCTTGGTCTCCCTTTCAAGCCTGCGCTCTCTCAGCCGTCTATCCACCCGAATGGATAACTGCATGAGCTGATCCAAGCTATCAGGCAAGGGATATTGTACCAGTTGGTCTTTTAACTGGTTAGAAAGACCTCTTCGGTACTGGTGTCTCAGGGCTGGGTCATTCCACTGGGTATCATGGGCCAACCTCCGAAACTCCGTACAATAAACCTCAACTGGCCTTCGCCCTTGCTTAAGGATCGAAATCTGAGCCTCGGCTGAGGCCGTCTTGTCAGGGTCATCATACAACATGCCCAGTGCCGTAAAAAAAAGCATCAACACTTTTAAGCGACGGACAGTCAGGCTGCAACCCATATGCCCAGACCTGTGGGTCTCCTTGTAGCAAGGAAATCACTATGCCCACCCGCTGAATCTCCGACCCAGAAGACTGAGGCCTAAGCTGGAAATATAGCTTGCTGCTCTCCTTGAAACAAAAGAACTGCGAGCGATCTCCAGAAAAACGATCCGGGAGATTTACTTTCGGCTCCTTAACCCCTAAAGGTACTGCTGCTGCGGGAGCTCCGCCAGCGGCCTGCGAGGTGTGCATTTTAATGGACAAATCATTAAATTGTCGAGTCAGGACCTGCACCTGATCGACCACCTGTTGCAAAGTATTTTGAGGGGTATGCTCCATATTCCCACAAAATTTCAACAGGAGTATTAGGCTGCTGAATATGTTATGCACACCAGTGCCAGCAGGAATGTACTGGTGTCTGAACGGTGAGGGATGCAAAACAAATGAACTCACAGACAGACTGGGGAATATGACATTACATACACAGAAGGTGATAGGGTAACAAAATAAACACAAAGTGAACAGAGAGGCCCAAAGGCTAAGAAACTGGGTGTCTCCCTAATATTAGGAATGCTCAGATGGAAAGAAGCAAGATGTAGTGATTTAATACGTAGAGAACCCGAAATGCTGTTGCTAAGGGCAACAGCAAAACCCTAAAGGGTTACCAACGGGTGTGGCAGTAAACTCCTTGGTCAGAGATGGAATAATAGACACAAGGAGAGTCTCCACAATCCTAGTCCTCACTTGCAGTGCACTGGTTCAGCTTACTGCCACTAAACTGACACCTGAACACCTTGCACAGTGAGAAAGGATTTTGGCAGGCAAGTCTGAGAATACAGCCGCAAACTTGCTAGGTTCACAGAGTAGCAAAAGAACCCCAGCAGGTTAAACGACTGACTCCAGTCTTACTGCTAGGTCTGGATTGGCAGAGTGTAATACCAAATCCCAAGGCCTATTTGCAGTAAGCAACAAACAAATACAAAGTTTACACAGTACTAGCTAGCTTTCAGGAACTGACTAACCAACAAAGATTCAGCAGCATCTGCCTAACCTGAGAAGAGGGTTTATATAGCAGGTGCTGTCCACGCCCCACTCAGACCTCACAGACTGTGAGCACAAAAACCAGCACCGGATCCCCTGCCGTGCACAGAGCCTGTAACCACTGCACAGCAAAAGACCCGAACCGGAGTATCAGCTAAGCTCAGGTTACTCCGCTAGCATTTGTCTCCCGGTTGCCATGACGACGTGGCAGCACAGAGCAGGAGACCCTAACAATCATGCATGTACTAGCGGTATTTACTACAGTATATATAGTTATCAAGAGGCCCAGACCATGCACAATGTAATGGTTAGCCAAGCCAATGTGGCAACTGGCCACACCCCCTCTGGAGACTGGCCACACCCCTAAACATGGGCCCCTACCTTTGTATTTCCCCGGTGGGCCCTTTATGCCTCAGTCCGACACTGTAAAAACCCACACTTTAGTAAATACAGTATATCCTTTATACTCTGCCTCTGTCATCATCAGAAATCCAATTTTGCATAATTCAAACCACAAATAAACAGTCTGGACTGTAAAAGATGCACTCACCTAACATATACTTTGCCCCAAAAATATACATTAGAAGACAGTAAATTACACTTATCTATTCTAAAATACATTTCTGCCAGCAGACTGCATATTTCCTTCTAGGCTAAAAATGTACTGCAAGTAAATATAAGGTACTGTAATCACAACGCTGAATGTGCATTATTATGGGACGCTGCTTATATACAGCTACATGGCTGTCATGATAACAATTGTATTTCTACAAAAACAAGCAATTTAAATTTAAATGTACATGTCAATATGCAATGCTGTAAACTCCCACCAGAATGGCTAGTTAACACGCACACATGCACACACACCAAACTTACCGACTTTCCAGCTGTCCCATGCAGGCTACAAGATCAGGCGTGTTCAGTATGATATGTCAGCTGACAGGTTACCGGGAATATCAGCAGCAAGCGCAGCGAGTTCCCATGCGGGATCGCTGCTTTTGCAACGCTTCGGGCCCAGTGGTTCCACAGGTTCTGTTCTCCCTCGTGTGATGGTGTAGACACACCACTCGAGTGGGAATTCTGGGGAGCTGTCCGTATTCCGGCCGCTGGCATTTTACTGACTGTTGGGATTCTGGCGTCGGGATTCTGAATGCCAGGATCCCGACAGCTGGTACATTAACTAGATCCCGGTCGGGACAACAGGGGGTGTGGCCTCATCATGGTTGTGCAGTACAGGGGCATGGGCACGCAATGGCATCATCGCTATTCAATGCCCAGATTAGCGGCATTGTAGAGCAGGGGTTGGGGCGGGCTGCAATGACGTGATTCAATGCAAACTGCGTAATTGGCCTCATCAGACCACCCACTTTTAAGGACGGCTAAAGGGGAGTGCGGTAAGCTTGGGAGGATGGGGGCGGCTGCTCTGGGAAACTTGCCTTCATTTCCAGGGAGCCGGCAGTGCCACCTGATTTTGTAAATTATATGTAAATTGATGAGGGGAGGGGTTTGGCAAAACAAGGGGATTACAGTGCAATCAGACACATGGGTGCACCTACATTTGTCCTGGAACAAAGTAACAAGATTTTACTTTGCAGGATGGCAGCTGAGAAAAATGGTTGTAGTTGACACATTTACAGGAGAGTTTCCAATTCTAAGACATGTCTGAGGTCTCAGAGATTGGATCGCAGCCCATTATTTTTAATGAAACACAATAACACCTGCCAGTTGCATGTTTGCGGGAAAGCATATTTCTGAATGCACCTCGACCCATACAACAAAAACCTACAAGGTGCTAAAGGGATATGTAATAAAGGGATGCAGGCAATATTCCAGCTGTCAGGATCTCGATGTTCAGGGGACTGACGCCAGAATCCCAATAGTCGGTGAAATACTATCACCCGGAATCCCGACAAATGCTCAGTATTCCCGCTCGATTGGTGCGTCCACTCCACCAACCGAGTGGAAATTGAACCTGTTGCAAGCAAATGGAGCCACCGTGCCCAATGTGTGGCGAGCGCAGCTAGGGGACTCGCTGCCTCGCTGTCGGTATAGTGACAGCTGGCATCCCGTCTGCCGGGATATAATAGGTATCCCGTAATAATGGCAATCCTGAGGTCTCCTCACCCTCATGGTTCATTTAAACCAAAGGTTGCAAAGAGTTGTTTTTTAGGAGGGAAAATTAAAAGATTCATTAAATACATGAAGATTATGATTGAAGTATAACAAAACAAAGCTTTTTTTTTTATATAGTTTTATAGCAAAAAAGCTGCATTCATTCATGAAAAAACTAACATATTACTGTCTAGGTTACTTCATATTTTTAAAAGTTTTTAAGTGCATCTGTCACAGGCAAGCAGTAGAACGCAGCCTATACATTCACTACGAACCAGTGACTAGTGAACTGAGGCTGCATTCTGATAACTATTGGTTAACTGACAAAATGGCCTCTGCTGTGTGTAAATCCATTAAATGACCCGACTTACTTTAAAAACTGTAGATCTGATTCAGAGATTTAAATAAATTCGATATTTACGTAAAACTCCAATGACAGCGACGAGGTGCGTTCCAAAAAAATGAGAGTGGGGAGGGGGTGTCAGCCCTGTTTTCTGAGCATGTCGAAGCCTTTGATGCAGCCTCACTGGCCTGGCAGCGTGATTTTCCAGGACATGCAAAAGGTTACTCAAGTGCTCAATATTCACACTGATGATCAGATGCAGCGGATCACAGAATTCGTTGGGAGGCGTCAATATACAGTACATTTGCATATTATCGCCCAGTCACTGTGTACAAACACTAACAATAAGAGGGGGGCGGGCAGGTGCTAATTAAACGGGCCCGAGCTTACTGGAGGGACCCAGAGGGGGCTCAGGTCCCCTTCCCTTTCCTGAGTATACTTACCTTGATCCTGGAAGTGGGTCCCTCCTACTCCGCAGTGTCATCTTCCCAGTGACAACTTAGGGAATATGGCTCAGCACAGTGAGTAAAAGCAAAGACTGCATATGCGCCATCTGCCCAAATATCAATGGGAAGATGGCGTCAGCCAAGGGGGAGAGACCCGCTTCCTGGATCATGTAAGGTAAGATGCCTCCTTCTCCCCCCACACACCCTCCTTCCCACAATCTGAACGGCGCCCCCATGTGGAGTGTGTTGGACCATTTTGCAGCCCCGCAATTATTATTTTTATGTGGGGGTTTTTTTCAGGAAATGTGAACTTGCCCCTAATTTAGGACACACCTCCAAGTAGTACTGGGGCCCAGCTTTGCGCTCTACTGCCCTGCATTCAAGACGCAGCGACAATATCATCCACTTCTGAATCAGCCCATGTATCTGTTTTTATCTTTTATTTCGCAAATACAATTATCACTGGATCGCATTTGCCTTTGGTACTGTATGACTAGATCATCGCTACCAACAGTACCTTCAGACAGATCACAATGTAAGCAGTCATTTGTGGAAGGCTGACTCTAATCCACATTTTTTTTTAGTTACTACGATGTTTTACATTTTGAAAAAGAGGTTAAACATTAAACTCTCTCATAGACTTTCCCTTCTCTGGCATGGTTTCAATTGACATAATGTACATTGCTCCGGGCTGTTTCAGCACTGCTGAGAGAAATGCATTAATACATTATCACAGTGACTTCATCGGAAGCGTATTGACTAAAGTCAGAGCAACCGATGGCGAGGGGCATGTAACGCCAAAAGAGTGGTCCTCGTCCAATTACATATACACTGTTTTTATCTAAACTTATTTGGTCATACATTTATTGCTGATCTGCACCAGCTAATCCTTTATACAATAAATGTCCAGAATTAAAGCTACACTAGCACCTAGGGAGGGAGGCAGCGAGTTGGGGTTGGCCATCAGTGGATTGCTGGAGATAGTTAATGGTTATACCATTGAAGGTGGAGGTCCGATGGTGAAATTAATTTCACTTTTTGCATAGCACATGTGCAACTGCAGTCTGCTTTCCCTTCCAAGGATAGTTCAACCATGCATTGTTTTTATTTACACCAAGGGTTAAAACTACTGACCATCATCGATGGACAACCGCAGAGTAGAGCATTATAGCTCCACCTCTACACCAATACCAGAGGGCTGTCCCATTCCGCCATTGCTCCCAGAGCTTCATGGTCTTGAGACGTGGTGAAAACAAGAACTGTATGTGTGATATACTTCAGGAGATGTGAGTGAGAGAACCAATAAGAAGCCACAATTACGGTACAGTCCTCTAACACACCATTCTAATATGTGGAGGTCTATGTACTTTTTGAGGTGAATAATATGCCTGAAGTAACAAATGTGTCTATGCATATTTGAAGCTGTCCAGCATGCTGTCTGCCCAAGGTGAACTTCAGAATGCTTTGAGTGGCTTGGTCCCTCTCTAACCATGCACACTGCACTGCTCTTCCCCTGAGATTCCATCTTCTTCACTCACATTAGAGACCTCCAAGTCCCCATCTTCTTCCCTCAAGAAGAGACCTCCAAGTCCCCATCTTCTTCCCCCACATAAGAGACCTCGAAGTCCCCATCTTCTTCCCTCACAGAAGAGACCTACAAGTCCCCATCTTCTTCCCTCACAGAAGAGAACTCCAAGTCCCCATCTTCTTCCCTCACAGAAGAGACATCAAGTCCCCATCTTCTTCCCTCACAGAAGAGACCTCCAAGTCCCCTAAATACTTTCCAAATTAGAGAAACCAAGTGTGGCCTGTATACCCAGCAAGCCTCCTATGATTAAACTCTACCATAGCTTGTCCTGCTTACAACCAAACAACAGTACTTCATTCTGAAGCATATCTTTGGCTGCAGGCTACAAATTTGAAACTGAACCTGAGCAACTTAGTTTAAAAGAAGGAGGGATGTGGAAGCCTCTAACATTTTCAGTACACATCTATTACTTTTGTAAATGTTTTTATATGTTGTAATGATGGACTTTACTTTAGCCTGTAACATTTGGTATCAAAACGGGAAAACGTTGCCTACTGTACCCCTGCTTTAAAATATGAAAACAGCAAATAGTTGTGCTGCACTATACTGTAGCTGCGCAAGTGTCCCTGGGATGAATGTACCGGTTCCATGCTTGCTACAGAGGCTTTAACATTCCTGGTGAAGCTATTTGTGACGAAACACTCATCAACATCAAAGATTACCAATTGCCCATTACATCATAACCTCTTGATGTAATGGGCAAGTCCTATCACTATCATGATACGCCGGGTTTTCAGCAGGCCGAGGGATTTTGACCCCATTACAAATATGCCCCAAATGTACATATAGGGCCTAAATCAGTAAGGATTGCAAATTCTGCTAATTAGCAGAACTTGCAATCCTTTTCCTAGCATGTTGGAGTCTGCCCATCGCAGGGCAAGGCCACCCAGCATCCTGACCGGCGCCTCCTCCCCCTTGATGAAGCAGAAATTGTGATCGCCTCGCAATTTCTGCTTCATTGTAGAAATTAGTGGGGACGTCCGCATTCTTCTCGATCGCGGCGGCTGCGTCTAATGTCACGCAGCCGAAGTGATCACGCCCCCAAGACACCCCCATTTGTCCGCCTCCCGTTCGCGTTGCACCACCCTCGCAACGCTCTGTCTCCGCCCCCCCTGATTGACAGGCAGAGGCGATCGCATTTTCTGTGGCCACCCCGCAGAAGATGCGGGCGCATGCACAGGATGGGTGCTGCACATGCGCCCACGGGGCAATCGTAATAATTCCGGTTGGATCGCGATTTGCGATCCAACCTGAATTAGCCCCATAGCCTGCAAGAATAGCAGTAAACTGATTCAAGTATATGTATCACAATAAACAAAGCAAATAAAAACCTTTGCACTGTAAGTTTAATGAGCCATTCAGCATGAACAAACAGATGGTTAGTAACTATGGATGTGAACCCAGTGGGTAACAAACACATGAAAAATAAAAACGCAACAGGCCTGATTAAGAGATGGACGCACTGCCCTTGTTGGCGTGTGTCTACAGTATGTTGCACCAAGAATGTGTCCCTATTGTGCCCGAGCAGAGTTTTGGCTCTAATTTCTAGAGAACGCTGGGAGAAGTGTAGTGACATTGTGGTGGGTTCTCCAGGGTGATGACAGGGAGGGGGCTTAGCGCATACACGGAGAAAGTCTGTCATATGGGCGTGTTAAGGGACTGCCGCGGGCATTTCAGTGAAAGCGGTTGCATACACAGATGCTCTTCAGCTCACATACTGTAGGAGACTATACTCGAATGAAGAACCTTACCTGCCATAGGGCGACTGCTGGTGGAGTCTAAGGACGTACCAATCAGTATTACTGAGTGTACGGTACGGATGCTGGAAGTGGGCATCTCTTGCACATTCGGGTGAATGAATGCACACAAGACAAGGAGTTTGCACTGGCACTTGCATAAAGTCACAGACGGGCGACCCCCATTAGACACAGTTGCGGGCTTCTACGCCCACCTCTGAAACAGGCCCAGTAGCTTGCACTTGTTTTTTAACAAAGAAAACTACAGTTAGGTTTCATCAAGACCTAACAATCAGTGGGAAGCAATTTAAAGACAAATATATTGGAACACCAGTGCTGTCTGGTTCCCGTCAAAGACAGCAAACTAAGTTAATCACAATATACAGCATGCAAAGAGGGAGAGAGAAAGACAGGTATGACATGTGCATTGTTCACAGTAAGCCATGGCACATTTCCTTTTTGTTTATCCAATTAAAATAAATTTGAAGACTACTGCATAATATCTTATATTAGCATTTACTGTCACTGCAAAGCAGCTGCAGCATACAATGTCCTACTGTTTGATAAATAAGCCACAAGAATATGCTTAGGAACCCAGCTAATAGAAGATGAGACTGAAGATTTATTACATCTGGCAAATATTAGCAGCGTTAGATGTCAATTTTGACACACAACTGTATTCGCATGGAGCATGTTAATGTGTGTTTGTTTTTTCAAATTAAATAAAGTTTGTGTTGTTTTTTTTCCAACATCCTTAACAATATCACTTTGGGGCATATGTAGCATACTTGCCTACCTGACCCTCTCCATGAGGGAGAAAATACTCTGTTCCTGGACTTTCCTGGTAATGTATGATTGCCATCACCTGTGGTGAGCTAGGTAATTGATAAGAAAGGTGTTTCACCACAGGTGATGGCAATCATACATTACCAGGAAAGTCCAGGAACAGAGCATTTTCTCCCTCATGGAGAGGGTCAGGTAGCCAAGTATGATATGTAGCATTCTTTAATTGTCACATTTTCTACACTCCCCGGGGGATGTAGAAATAGTGACATTCATCAAACTCTGAAAATGCTTTATTCTTGGAGTTTCAAAGAGAAACAGGCCCCAAATCTCTTCACAAGCCGGACACACAGTAATGCGCCGGCGGGGGGCGTGGCTGCAGCCGGAGGCACACAGTAAGGTGCAGATGAGAAGGAGGTCCATCGCCGTAGCTGGACGGCAGGGCGTGAGGGGGTGGGGGTGTTGGTGCTGCAGCTTCAGAGGTGAAAGTTATCACTTTCTGAAGCACTTTCTTCTCAAAAAGACCGGTTTATCGGAATTGGTAATTTTATGATGGGGGCATAATAAATAATGAACAAAATTGTGAGAGAATACAATGAAAGTTGAAAACCAAAAATTCTCGTTGCACAATTTTTTCATGATGAATATGCCCCTATATCATGAGCTGCATTTGACCAATTTGTAGAATATATCTGACACATGGCTGTATTCAGTTAGTGTGAGGGCTTCAAGGCATCAACTTTCGGAACACTGCTCTGGCACCTTCTGGTACCAAAAAATGTACTCATTTTATATCCACCTTTCCATATCCCTTTATCGCGGTCACCCCTTCCCCACTTAATAGCTAATCCCAAGCACAACCCCTCTCTTTCATTTTACCCTTAATCTTTGTTTTTTTTGTGTGGATGGCAGAGACAGTACCCAGCAGATCAGTTGAGACTTGGCCCACACACCCTAGTTGCTCTGCTCATGCCAGGCCCCTGTCTGGACTGAATACTGATGGGGCTATTAACTTCCAGTATAAGGTGTGTGGAGAATAAGAGGACAAACTCCATTTTGGTCTGGTTTGTTAAATCAATGTAGTTTATGCCATCCTGTGTGAATGTACCGCCTCTGGATTATCAAGGTGAAGGTTTGAATTTGAAAGTCATATCTTTATTGAACCTAACAATCTGTAGATATGTACAGATGGAGCAAGAGCTGCTGGCTTACTCTGAGATTTATCAAAGCATGGAGAGAGATATAGTGGAGAGAGATAAAGTACCAACCAATCAGCTGCTGTCATTTTTCAAACACAGCCTGTAACATGACAGTTGGGAGCTGATTGGTTGGTAGGTACAGATGTTTGGCTAGCTTTGGGTGTCTTCTTCGCACCAGGAGACTG
This sequence comes from Pseudophryne corroboree, assembly GCF_028390025.1. NCBI lineage: Eukaryota > Metazoa > Chordata > Amphibia > Anura > Myobatrachidae > Pseudophryne > Pseudophryne corroboree. The sequence continues at coordinate 99,840,366 of NC_086445.1, read as the reverse complement.
TGTTGAATAATTTGATATGTGACAAATATATATCTGCAATTAAAAGAGCAGAGAAAAGGGTCAGTAGAGAAGTTGCCCACAGCAACCAATCAGCTTTGAAGGAAGCCTTTATCAAGTACATTCTATAAAATGTAAGGAAGATGCTGATTGATTGCCATGGGCAACTTCTCCACTTGTCTGTTTCTCCACAGTTTTCACTGCTTCATGAATAGATCCTTGAGTCTGTACATTGACCACAATCGCCCTTGTCCTGGTTAAAAGCTGCGGCTGCTACCAGGGCCGTTTCTTGGGGCAGGCGAGCAGTGCAACCGCACTGGGCGCCCGCTGCGGTACTAACTGTGGCTCCCTGCTCCCCCTCCTATTTCTCCCCGAGTAACCCGCTCAGGGGGCGGAGTTTCACAGAATGACACGGTGGCGTCGTTACGTCACGACGCAACCCCGTCACTCCGCAAAACTCCCCCCCCCCCCCCGAGAGGATTACAGAGGGGGATTCAAGTTAGGAAGAGGGAAAGGCTGGCGCGGGGAGCGACTGGTGAGGCGGGCCGAAGAGCGGTAATCGCCTCTGTAAGTATTCTCTCTCTCTCTCTTAATGTGCAAAATGGGGACACCTGCCGTAATGTGTGAAATGGGGACTCTTGCCTGCCGTAGTGTGGGGATTTAATGTATCAAGGGCATTGCAGTGTGTGGTATAATATGGTGCAGGGGGCATTACTGTGTGGGGCTTAATATGGTAGAATATATTTTTTACTGTGGTGGTCGTGATCTGATGGAGCAGGGTCAAAAACTGGATTGTGAGGTAGTCTTTTCAGACGAAGCCATGCCTATTTAAATGAGGCCACACCCATTTATATGAGGCCACGCCCCTTTCCGTGTGCGCGCGCAAGTTTTTTTTTTATCTAGGTGTGTGTGTGTGTGTGTGTGTGGGGGCACATTTTTTTATGTCATGGGGGGGCGCATTTTTAAATCTCGCACTGGGAGCCAAATTGGCTAGAAACAGCCCTGGCTGCTACATTGTAGCACTTTGTATACAGATCCAGAGACTCAGTCGCACACAGATATACAAGTGTTGCATATTAAATGAATCAGTGCAGTCCCCTGGTACATCCTAGTCTTACCGCCTTGCGACCAAGAAGCATTTTCTACAAAAAAGACACACAATGATAGCATAGTCTCATGGGACCGAGGGTGCCGAGAGAGGCTGTTTGGCGTGACTGCAGCTCCACCTTATCTCTATCCAAGCTTTGACAAATCTCCCGTTACTTGTCAAAAATGATGGCAGAATACTGGAAACATTTATAGCAATGACTATATGCAGGACAGACTCTATACACCTGTGCTTCTCAGTGTAAAGACTGAAGGTTATTCAACACATGGCAAATCACTGCCACAAGACAAGTAATTGCAGGCATCTCTCTAATGACTTGTCATTCCTGGATGATCCTGTGAATTCTTATGTCAAACTGGGTACGCATCTTTGAGGAAACAGAGGCCACAGTTTAAGCTCATTTATATTCGAAGTATGCTAATTACCCCCTATGAATACTCATTAGCCTGTCATTACACAAAATGACCATTAGTGTGTTATAATTCTATCACATACTTGTGGAATGTTATAAGAGAAGAATGAGCACTGTCTGTCTGTGATTTCTACATTACGCACTTGAAATTATTAAAATTTGCATTCTTGTATTTTATTTCACCAGTCCTCAGACTTAGCATATTAGATGGCACACATAGGGTTTGCTTTCATTAAATTGATATTGTTTTTCTGTTTATTGGGATTTCTTAAAATCTGTAGGGTAACAGAACCAAGTCGTTGAAATGTGACATAAACAATAAAATTACTAAGAAATGTTACTTACTACTAAAACACATCACAGTAGGCAGCGGCGGTTCAACAGAGGAGGGGGCCTGTGTGCACCTTCGGGTGGGCCCCCTCCTCTGTTCGGAGCTGTAGACACTGGCATTGATCCGGAGACCAATTTGGCTAATGTGCATGCGTGGTGGCCATTTTGGTAGCGATTTCTGCCGCGACCGCAGCGCCCGACGCTGGACTTCGGAAAAATAAGTATTAAAATTGGTGCAGTGTGTGCGATGTGGGTCCCCGGGCAAAGTATAGGGGCGTGGCTTCAAATGGGGGCGTGTTTAGTTACGCCCCCATTTGTGCCCCCTGTAGCGCAGCTGAAAGAAAACTAAAAATAAAAAAAAGTATACTTACTATCCCCGTTCCTGATCCAGACTGCTGCAGACCTCCTCCGCTGGCGCCGCTCTTCTCCTCTCCTCCTTGTTATTACGTCTCTCCCATAGAGCAGCATAGACACTAGAGGTCAATTATGACCCCTAGTGTCTGTGCCACTATGCTGTGCGGTGCGCGATGACGTCATCGCGCACCGCACAGCAAAGGTCCTCTCCATGAAGGGAAACTAGACCGTAGCGTCGTTTCCCTTCATGGAGAGGACCTTTGCTGTGCGGTGTGCGATGACGTCATAGAGCACCGCACAACAAAGGTCCTCTCCATGAAGGGAAACTAGACGCTACGTGTCTGGTTCCCTTCAAAGCGGGGGGCACAGCGGGGCACTCAGTGGCGGATCTTGCCATGGTGCGGCGCCCTCCGGATGGCGCCGGCACCTTCCGGAAGGCGGCGCCCCGGGCAAAAGTCCTGCTTGCCAGATCCGCTACTGGGCCCGTGTGCATAGCACACATTGCACCCATTATAGAAATGCCAATGACTGAAGGTCTAAGCTGTCTAACCAAAGGGCAATGACACATTCATACTGGGCTTTTCCTGCAGCTGCGGGGTTTTGCTATTCAATGAGGACTGATAATGAGACGCAAGGATTTCAATAGAAATCACAGACTCTTTTTTGTCGCACCTCCACAGCAAAAATTGTTAATTTTAGGAAAACTCACGTGGACTGCTCTGGGACCCCAGCTGCACCCCCTGAGGCCTAATTAAGCAATTGGAAATTTTAAATTAGCTTAATAAGTTTGTTATTACTCATTTTCCGAAGCGGTGTCTTCTTCTCTGCAGCAGTGTCTAGTATAATGGATGTGTGTGTGTGCCTGCGAGTGTGTGTGTGACTCCCGATGTGTGTGACCCCCCCACCAACCCCTGTAGTGTAATTCACCCCCCTCCAAAGGCAGCAGCTGGGAGAACTACACCTCCCAGCAGCCCTTGTGCTTCCTAGCAGCCCCTCCCCAGTGGGAAGATGGAGGGGAGACCACCAGGTTTACCTCGCTAAACCTCGTGCTCAATTGAATTCCTCACTTACAGTAGATTATTTGTTTTGCCTCAGCAACTCATGTTGGCCAGTCCTAAATAATATGTGATTGGATGCGGCTGCTACGGGGCCTGTAGGTGAGGGGGACCTGTTTATGCTGGGTCCTTCCCCTATCCAGATATACACAGCAGTCCCGGAAACTCTACTCTGAAAAGAGGACTCTCATACTTGCAATGGGCCAGGCATATAGGAGCCTCCAGAAGTGGGGCAGGCTAGTGCTGATCATGAGTAAAGCCAGGATGCGCATATATATAAAAAAGCCCTGGTCTGTCTGCAATCACGTCAGCAGGCAGAAGAAGTGGAGGGATACATTCTGGTCAGTGTGTCAGGAGTGTAATACCATCTACTGTACGTATAATAAACTTTGTAGGCATTTTCTTTTATTTGGTGGATATTGAACAGAATGATACCTTTTCTCCAGGATCCAGTCAGCATCCCATCGGTCGAAATACTGACACTGATCAGAATACCAGTGCCGCATCCCAACAAAGATCACAATCACAGCGCCAGAATTCTGAACACCGGGATCACGAGTGAATGTTTATCGGGCCGCACCAGGTAAGCCGCGCGTGGGGGGGAGGGTTAGGTTTAGGCTGTGGGGGGATGAGGGTTAGATTTAGGTTGCGGACAGGGAAGGTTAGGGGGGCATTGGGGGTAGGTAAGTATACTTACCTAGCCCCTGTCGGGATTCTAAGCATCAGGGTGCCGCGGACGGTCTTCTGAGTACCGGCATCCAGAACGCCAGCATATCATACCCATCCACTTTTCTCCTACAGTTTCCCAGTAGTCCTCTTCCACAAAGGGCCCCAAGTCTCTCCTACTCTCTCTCTCTCTCTCATCTATCTCAGGGTCCAAAAATCATACTAAGGACCACGTGGTCCTACTAGAGAAATTATACTCTTTTACAGGGGTGAGACCTGGGACTTAGCTGTGAAAGGGGTATGAGTATTTCAGTCTATCTGGTAACTGGTGGAAAACAGAATTGGAGATAATTTGTGAAAGTACATCACAGATAGCAACATGTAGGGTTTGATTACAGTTGGTGAATGCTGAGAAAGCAGGAAATAAAAATAATTCAGCGTATATATGGCATCACGTCTTCCTTTCACATTGATTGTTTCCGTCAACTGTGGATGCGGCAAAACATAGCTGTTGAGTTATAGCCCATTTAAATTGTAAATATGGGCATAAAATCATTCTGTACATTACCAATTCCCCCTGCTGCTTGTATTTCATGTAGAACAACATGTGCAACTTCTGCAGAGGACTACGGCAAACACAAACTATGGTTAGTTTAAAGCATTTATAGCAGAAATGTCTAAATACTTTTCCATGAAAAAAAAGTTTTTATTTCTTTATTGCAAATTTCAGGCAGCAGTTTTGTAATATACAGATGATACTCTATTGCCGCAGTTGCCCCAAACAGCCCCTCTCAGCGCGCCAGGTCCTGTGCAACTCTCCTACCACCGGGCATCTTTTTTTGCCCCAAAATGCATCTTGGTCGCAATGTGATACAACAAGGAAGCACCAGAAGATTGGACTGAATTTTGATATTAATTTGATATGCAACACCTGTACATCTATGTGCGACTGAACCTGTATAAAAAGTGCTACCATGTTGGGGCTGTGGCTTTATTCCATGCCAGGTTCCATTGTGCTTTGTATATAGACTCAGTCGCACACAAGTTTTGCATATCAGAAAAATCAGCGCATTCTCCTAGAGGCATCCTAGCTGCATCGTATTGTGACTACAATACATTATTGGGAAAAAAGACATTAAAAAGATGCTTGTCGCTGGCAGAGTCACACTGGACTCGGCGGCTCACTCACACCAGGTGTATGTACTAGAGGTGACGGCAGAAGAATTACCTCCTTCTGAAAAAAACAGTGGAGGTACCCAGCACCATTGAGTACCATAACAACAAACTCTAGGTAAAACTATTACTAGCGTCAAATCTTTTATTGCAGTTAATAAGATATACAAATAGTTGTACCCACCAAGACCTTCATTATACCCCTTTTAGACCGCCAGCTTTGAACACGGGTTATTGCACATGAGAGTGCATAACCCATTTTCATGTGTGGTCTGAAAGGTGCCAGGGGAAATATCCCAGGTAGCGACCAGGGTTGAACTTGTGTTCAAGGCGGCTCGGTGTGCGGTGTGAACGGGAGCCGGGTCGATGCGACCCATTTCCCGTTCACCCTGTGGGGACAGGCGGGACTAGGAGATTATGTGATCTCCAAGCGCCGCCCCCGCCGCGTCACCGCTGACGTCACCAACCCAGCAATATGCCGGGTTACAGGCAGCGGCGGCAGGGGCCCTGAGGCGGGTCGCACCCTGGAAGCTCCCTTGTCAGGTTCCCGGGTGCAACCGGCCTCAGGCGGTCTGAAAGAGGTATTAGAGGTGTGTAAATTCAGCTGTCCGTTGCGAAGAGCTAAATAGGAAACACTGAATTATTAAGATAATCTGGCAACACTTGAGGGCAGATGGATGGGTCCCATTTTTATTTCTTGCCCCAGGAGCTAAAATTGAGCTACAGAACTCACACATGGTAAGAAGAATATACAAGTAAGGACATCTGGGGGTGAAATGCGTAAGGGTAAACTGAATGCAGATGTCACAAGCCAAGCTTGCCAGTCATCTGAAAGACATATGCCAATGTGTTTGGTTATTAACTAGAATTATTGTATCTTGGATTAGACTAACCTATTCTGAGCACCACATTTATACTGCTTTCAGATCGCAAAACCAGGTCGGACCTGGCTTCTAAACCCGGGTCCGACCTGGGTCAGAGCAGGCTCAGACCCTTTCACATTGCAGTTTCGACCCGGGTTATTCCAGGGTTGGTGCCTTTCACACTGAACCCAGGTCACCCATGTTAAACACTGTGATGTCATTTAAAATTGACTTTTCTGGCTCACACTGATGAGGTTTCAAAGGAAAAAAAAGGAGGGGCTGGGGACTGCTCTGAGCAGACACATAAATAGCCAATCAGCACCTTTTTCCGAGACCTGGGTTGAATATCTCAGGTCAGAGGCTTTCACACTGCACAGCGACCCGGGTCTGACCCGTGTTTAACCCTTCTTTTAAAACGGGTTGAAATCCCACGCTGCTCGACATGGGTTATTTACTTTGGTGCTTTCACACTGCACCTCGACCCGGGACAACCCGGCAACAACCTGGTAATAACCCGGGTTATTTTGGCGATGTTAAGTGGTATAATTGAACTTTGTGAGGCTGCTACTGCCTTCATCTGGGTTTTTCATTTTTGTAGAACTACATACTGTTTATCTGAATTGTCAAGAATTATTGCTGTTATTGTAACAGAACTAAGACTGCCCATACATGGGGACAATTTTCATGCGATATGTCTGCCTCTGTGGAATATCAAATTGAACAGATTTTATGGATTTGGCTGATTTACACTCAGGTCAAGCATCTGGTTCACATTGGTAGACTGAGGTAATTGGATGAACAAGTTTTCTATCAATCCCAACCAAATGTTAGATCCATACATCACAATTGTGAATTTAAATGTTCATTCTGGAACCACACAGCGAATCAATATCAGGAACATTTTTACAAACTGGTATACAGTACGTATGAGTAGTTCAAAAGACTATAAACATCCTAGTGACATTTGGTGGACCCCTTCGTTCTAAGTAAGCATTCGTTACCTCTTATACCCATAAATAAAGACACGGAGACTTGAATTTGGCAGAAAATTGCTAGCTATTTATTTGACCCTAACCATAGCACACCTGTAATGAAAAGCTTTGGTTAAAATGCTGAATCAGCCGGCATATGGTGGCATTAAAAAGAACGGCTCTATTAAACGGACGCTAACCTTAAAAGACTGCTAAAATCAAAACTATCTTAATTTAACTACAAACTATCAAAAACGGTAATAGGTGCTAGCTCCACCCCCACAATGACTTCCCACCCGGAGGGGTGCCCCATTCCGCTGCCTCCCGGTCGGGTGGTCGAGCGGCAAATAAGTCGATGGAGGTGAGTGCACCTAAACCAAATCAAACTGTAAATCACTACAGCTTACCATACAACTACAAACTGCCGTTCTTTTCCGCCAATAAATAGCCAACGATAAAATCAGCCAACAATTCAAAGCCAATGCACTCCGTGCCAAAACCTCTACCAAACAGGGAGGGAGGGCGGGAAGGCAATTTCACCAACAGAGAGAAACAAAATGGCCTATCCTTCCCTATATATACTAACCCTCCTATTTTTTCAAGGGCTGTACTTTCCTTCCAGCTAGGTCCACCCCTCACAAGATGTTTAACTCATTCCTTTCCAATGCTGTCAATTCTCTCTCCTAAACATCCTAGTGACATTTGGTGGACTCCTTCGTTCTAAGTAAGCATTCGTTACCTCTTATACCCATAAATAAAGACACAGAGACTTGAATTTGGCAGAAAATTGCTAGCTATTTATTTGACCCTAACCATAGCACACCTGTAATGAAAAGCTTTGGTTAAGATGCCGAATCAGCCGGCATATGGTGGCAGAAAAAAGAACGGCTCTATTAAACTGACGCTAACCTTAAAAGACTGCTAAAATCAAAACTATCTTAACTTAACTACAAACTATCAAAAACGGTAATAGGTGCTAGCTCCACCCCCACAATGACTTCCCACCCGGAGGGGTGCCCCATTCCGCTGCCTCCCGGTCGGGTGGTCGAGCGGCAAATAAGTCGATGGAGGTGAGTGCACCTAAACCAAATCAAACTGTAAATCACTACAGCTTACCATACAACTACAAACTGCCGTTCTTTTCCGCCAACAGTGAAAGACTCCTCCCCAGAGTCTTCGCACTGCCACCATAACCTCACCCTAACTCCTGCAACACTAGGAACAGATCCTCCAGGAAAAACATCATCCCCTCATTGGATAGGTGCACACCATCAGGCCGAAAAAGGTGACTGTCTCGGAACCGAATCCTAGGGTGGCGAACTACCTTGCCTCCGTGGGACAGCACCCACTTCGCCACCGCCCCATTCACCTTCTTTCTGGCCTCATCAATTACGCGTCCGTCCGCCACACCTCGCCAACTCAATCTTGGCACCATCAATGAGAACACCAATATGCAATTGGTCCATGCCGCGGCCACACTTGCCAGATCCTGTATCATGGCCCACCGCAACTCCAAAGACGTCCTCTTCCCCAGGTCGTTGCCACCCAGATGGACAACCAATACTCTAGGAACTCCATGCTTGCTGGCCTGACTGACTAGTCTACTCCTCAGCTCTTTCCACATCATTCCTCGCCAACCAAGCCATCTAACTCCCTGAGCCCTAGGAAACCGCTTAGCCCCAGCCGAGGCTAAAAACTTTGCGGCCCAAAAAACATACGAGTGGCCCACCACCCAAACGGTCAAGTCATCAGCAAACCAACCTAAAGAGGAGGAAAAGGGGGTAAAATTGGTTACTAAATATCTAAACCATAATTCAGTAAGTGCATTAACCTGAAGGATCTGCCAAAAAGAAAAATTTTGATTCCGAATATTGCAAAAATCTCGGCCTAGCCGATCTGCACGAGCTTCGAGCCAATTTGAAGCATAACATGAACACACAAATGGGGAAATTGAAACAAAATTTAAGAAAATAAAAAGTGGGGAGGGTAAAAAAAAAAGGGGTAAAACATGTAAGAACTCAGCTGGAGGTGAAAGCGTAAAGACCTGCTGAGGGACTCTGATTAGAACAGATCAGCCGAATTGTGGATTAGAATTCAGTCCGTCAAGTCAGGCAAAAAATCGCAAAATAACTCCAGACCCCCGCTGCCGGCTCATGCCAGCAACGGCGAGTAGCTAATCCCTGAGTAGGATAAAAAGGGGGAAGACAAACAAACGCACAACACCATAACGTACTGAACTGTACAACATGACTGAACAACTGTAATTAAAACAACAAACTACGCGCGAGCCAACATCTCACGCAACGGGGCGAATATACCGTCTGTAACTCAACGACTTCCATCGCCCCACCGCCTGGATCTCAGCCATGGAAAATCCCGCCGCCGCAGCCGACGTCGCAGCCCATATGCGGAAGGAATGCGTCCCGAACGCAGCGGGTGGAAGGCCCAAACTTACTGGGCAAATGCTCTCATCCAGTGCCGGAACCAAGGTGACCCAACGACCTCTCCCCACTTGGTCCGTCTTAGAGCGACGCAATCTGCAAAGCAAGGACCTCTTACCCACCACCACGTCCCCGACCAGCATGCGCGAATCTGCTCGCTTAGAAGGCGCCACCAATTCCGAAACCCTAAAGGCCCCGTGGTAAGCCATTGAGAACGCCAATCTGAACAACAGCGACTCAAACATGGACGATGCGACACCTCCTACCGCCCTGATGACAGCCGGCAACAAGGCCGCATCAATGGGCCGCCTCCTGTCAGGTGGCGTCGGCGCGACTCGCGCCCATCCCTTCATTGCCTTCAGCAGAATCCCACTTTTCGTCACGTCGGGGACGCCCTTTATTTTGCTGAAAAACAAAATCCCAGCCAAGTACCGGGCAACAACCGCTCTGGACCTACCCGTAACATACAGCTGCCAAATAAAAGAAAGCATCATCCGATGCCCGCTCTTACCTTGTGAATTCCGTCCTTGAACAAACTCCTCCCACTCGCTCCAGGCTTGCCTGTAAGCCGTAAGCGTAGTTGGCGCGACTGACCGCAACGCTAGACCCTCCAGTCCGGCCCGATCACCTGCCAAACATAACTGGGACAATGAAAACCATGCTCGTCGGCCTCGGGTGCCAACAAACAAAATCTTTCCCACTGCCCTCGTGATAACACATCAGCAATTCCATTCTCTAGCCCCGGCACGTGCTGCGCGCGGAACCACACGTTCCTACGTAGGCACGTCAACAGCAACTGCCCCAGCACCCGCAGAACGACCAGCGACTTCGCCCTCTGGTTGTTAATCGCATGCACCACACCCAGATTATCACATCTAAACAAGATGCTGCGATGAGCCAGCCGATCGCCCCATACCTCCAGCGCCACCATAATGGGGAAAAGCTCCAGAAGCAAAAGGTCCTTTGTCAAACCTTTGCGATGCCATTCCGCCGGCCACGAGGCCGCGCACCAAGATCCCTCCAGATAGCAACCGAATCCAGAGGCACCCGCTGCGTCGGTGAACAACTGCAACCTAGCGCTGTCCACCATTGGGGCCTGCCATATACACACCCCGTTGAAGTCCTCCAGGAACGAGGCCCATATTGCCAAATCCCTCTTAATCTCTGAGGACAAACGCACAAAATGGTGTGGTCTGGCACACCCCGCAGTCGCCCTTTCCAGCTTCCGGCAGAAAACCCTGCCCATCGGGATTACCCGACAAGCAAAGTTCAACATGCCCAGCAAGGACTGCGCCTGCCGTAGTGTGACCTCACGCGACCCTACAAACCGGCAAATGGCGTCGCGGAGCTTCACCACCTTGTCCCAAGGAAGCCGTCACGCTCCTTCTACTGTGTCAATCTCAATCCCCAAGAAGGACAAGCAGGAGGACGGGCCCTCTGTTTTATCCTTGGCCACCGGAACGCCGAAGTGGAAAAACAGCGCTCGGATGCTGAAAAGCAAGTCGCTGCACCGAGGTGAATTTGCCGGGCCCGCGCACAGGAAGTCATCGAGGTAATGGGCGACCCCGTGACCCCCTGATGAAGACTCCACGCACCAATGTAAAAAAAAGTGCTGAAACGCTCGAAAAATGAGCATGAAACGGAACATCCCATCGGCAAACATTTGTCGATGAAATACTCCGCTCCAATCCGAAAACCCATAAAACGAAATGAGTCCGGGTGTAATGGCAGCAACCGAAACGCGGACTCAACATCAATCTTAGCCATAAGGGCCCCGATCCCGTAACCGCGGACCATCTCCAACGCCTCGTCAAACGACTGATACACCACCGAGCAATGAGCCGGCGGTATTGCGTCGTTGACCGACGCCCCCGACGGGTAAGAAAGATGCTGAATGAGCCGGAAAGCGCCTGGAGTCTTCTTGGGAACCACCCCCACCGGAGAGATGACCAAGTCATCCACCAGGGGCGATGGAAACGGTCCCTCCATCCTGCCCAACCTGACCTCCTTATCCACTTTCTCCCTCAGTACTAACGGCAAGGCTCGGGCAGACTGGAGGTTCCGCTGGGCACGCACGGACACCTCGCTCGCAACAGGCAAGCGAAACCCAAACTGAAAACCGGAAAACAAAAATTGTGCATCCTCCCTATTCGGATACAAGTCCAACCACCAGCCCATAGTCTCCAATTTAATTGGTGTTGGCGCTCTGCGAAGCGCTCCCACCCGCGGCTTGTCTGGTGTAAGGTTGTTTACCCCGGGCACCCTGCCGACCGCCTTTGAAGCAGGAGGAAGCTGGGTGGGATCCGCCGCATTGGAGGCACGAGTGTCGAAAACGACACTGCTTGCCGAAGGAACACGCTGCGTTGTTAAACGCGAAACATTTTCCTTTTGTTGCGGCACGCCCCCCTGCACGGACGGCCGACCTACCTGGCTTGGCCAATCCGCCTTCCGCGCCGGACCCTTGGGCGGACGACCCTGCGCGGTGCCCGTCCGCCCCCGGCTTCCGGGGCTCCTCAGCCTGTTGCGAAGCCCGAGTGACCTTGAGCCAGACCTCAACGTCCTTGAACCCAAAGTCCATGACCTGCAATCCGTCCTGCTTTTCCATGAATTCCTGGTCGTACCTACGCCACTCCGATCCCGCAGACGTGCGCTGCATGTCATGTACGAGATGCAGGTATCGGATTATGTTCATGTGCTCGCTTGGCCTGTCCTCCAGGTAACATGCCGCGAAGACCCAAAACCCGGCCAGCCAATTATCGAAGGTACGGAATGCCTCCGTCCCGATACCCTTCTTTGCGGCCGCCGCCTTATACTCCCTCTTCGCGTCCTTCGTCAGGACGAACACATCAACGAAGTCCCCTCTGCGAATCTTCCTGCGACAGCTATCTCGAAGCCCCCGCATAACGGCAGTATATTCGCAGCGCACTACCCCGGGCAAATCACGGCGCTTCTTGGCCCTACGAGCTTCCTCACTAAGCTGCTTGCGCCTCTTCCGCCTCTTCTGCTGGCCCGCTGCCCTCTTGGCGAATTTCGTCGCCCGCTTCCTTGCCCTAGTCGTGCTACTGACTGCTGACACTTGCGACGACAGAGAAGACGAAGAGGAGGAAGAGGAAGAACCACGAGAACTAGAGCTCGTGGAGGTAGCTGATACCGACTGCACCACCTCACCTGATGCCGCCGACCCCGACATGGAATCCTCCGGCGTGGCCCAATCGCCGTCTTCCTCTTCGTATTCGGCCATCTCCACTTCACCGAGGTCCCCTGTAACAGAGAAAGAAACGGGGGACCCAGCCAGCACTTGCGGCGCATGCCGCTCCCTCCGTGAGGGGGGAGCTGTCGCCGAGCACCCCTGCGCGTCCTGCCCCAGACCCTGCTCCAATTCCGCGGCGGCCGCCCTGAGCTCCCGGCAGGCGCGTGCCACTCGCTGCGCCGCAGCAGCCCTCCGACCACCGGCCCCGCCTGACGCCGCAGGTTCGCCGGAACTAGCAGTCGTCCTCGGGGAGTCAGCCGCTGCTAACGGCCCTAAAGCCTCCACCACAGTGGCCAGGGCCGACGCCAGCGCTCCGGAGGGGTTGCGACACCCCCAAAATGAGCCATCGGGCCCCGATGAACATCCCGCCGGGGCCCGCGCGCGACCACGCGCCCTCCGCCCGACCGGCGGCAACCGGGCACCCAACGCCCCCTGCCCCGGTGGGAAGATGGGGGGCGCCCCTGTCAGCGCCTGCGCTGCCCTCACTCTCCGCCTCCGAGAACGCCACCTCCCCCTGCGATCCGGAACTATCTCCCGCCGCTAGGGGGGAGACGCCCCGGGAATAAGCCGCACGCGCCGCCGCCCTGCGGCCACTGACCCATTCCCTGTCACCCCTCCTCTCCCGCGGGCCGCTGGATTCCGGCATCAGGGGAGTAATTAGGGGAGACCGAGAAACTCGCGGCGCAGCTGCGCCCGTCCGCGCGCGCACTGCCCCGCTGACATTGGGCACGGGCTCGCGCGCCTCCCGCTCGCGCGCCCAGTCACCTTGTGTAACTACACTCCGGTGCTCATAATGCCCCACCACTTGTGCCTCCTGCCTGCCCCTTAATGCTCCCCTCACTGATATACCTCTCCTGCCTCCCCGGCCCCCGCCGGACTCCGGCTGCCGGGGAGTTAACGGCAGTGAACAGGGGGACAACAGGGCTGGTGGCGCCGCTGCGTGCACACGTGCACGGCCGGCGCCGCCGGAGGCAGGCGTGGGCGCGCGCGCACCTCGTGCGCGCATCCCACTGGTCTCCGTCCCAGCTCTCCCGCTTGCCGCACTAAACATACCCGCCGTGCGGCGAGCCGCCGACCCCCACCCGGCTTCCACCCCCCGCCCGGCACTCAGCTCCGGCCGCGGCAAGGGGGGAGAGACAGGGGCCGCCTGTGCAGCAGCCGCCGAGCGCCCGCTGCGGCGCGCATGCGCACGCCCGCGGGCGCCGGACACCGCCGCTTCGTCAGGCGCTCCCGGAGGCGAGGGCTGATGCTTGTCTACCTCCGGGCGGCCCGACTGGATCCCCGGCCTACCCCGCCGCCCGCCCGGCAAAGCCGTCCTGGCCCCAAGCGGCGAGGCCGACCTGACCCGCCTGACCGCGCTTCTGCCCGCACTTGTGGAGGCCGCGGGGGACGGAGCCCCGTCCCCCAGGCCTGCCATCCCTTCCCCCGGCCCAGCTCCACCGCCAGCAGTGCGGTATCGAGCTGGGGTCCCGGTGGAACGGCGAGGGCAGGAAGCCATAGCAACACAATGTAAGGGAGAGCAGTTAAATCCAAAACCTAGCTGTAAACCAAATATGGGGAGCTCTGCACTGCAGCACTCACCCAGCAAAGGCAATTTCACCAACAGAGAGAAACAAAATGGCCTATCCTTCCCTATATATACTAACCCTCCCATTTTTTCAAGGGCTGTACTTTCCTTCCAGCTAGGTCCACCCCTCACAAGATGTTTAACTCATTCCTTTCCAATGCTGTCAATTCTCTCTCCTTCCCATACATTTACTGCACTGTAAGGGAAGTCTCCACCACAACAGAAGTGTTTGGGTGTTTTTTATTTTTCTATTTTTTATTTTTACTGCATTTAAGATGAGTATTATTACTACATACCTTACAAATATAACATGACAGAACCATGTTGGCAATACATTAAGGAAACCGAACACTACAGTGCAATTATCATAGCTACTTCCCATTCATTTTGATAAAAGTAGTGTGATAGTGATCTCTCCATGCTGACTCCTCCAATCTTAAAACGCTGGTGCTGTATATATATATACACACCTACAGTATGTTGTGAACATAGAAAAGACAAACATACAATACCCAAAAAGAGTCACGGCAAGGTACTTGTGGGCATATTTATTAAACAATATTTGCAGGATATCCCCCCAAAACACCTGAAGGCTACCTAAGATTTAAGAAGGATGGACCACAGCAGATATCTCCAATATCTGCAGTATCTTCCTTTTGCAACCGCAAAGTAGCCCTCATAGGACTCCATACCCTCCAACTGTACCTTTTTGGCAGGTACATCACCTTTTTTTATGGTCTGTACCGATTTTTGGCTCCCCAAACTGCCATTGAAAGTATAGGAAAAGGGGCGCCTTTTCAAATTTGTACCGATTTTTATGTGTAAAATGTTGGATGGTATGGGATTCTATGGTGGTTGCTATGGAGTGGGATTTACCAAGCTCCAGGATGTGAAGCATTCAGAAGCTTGGCGCCGCCCGCTAACACTACTATAATGCAAATCATTTCAGAGACGGATTCTTCTTATACTTCTCCTTCAGCCCCCACTGATAAATACACCGGACAACAGCCAACCGTGCAAGCGCAGTGTGGGCCTTATTCATTTCCTGAAGGACCTACGGCACATAATGAAAACTGCCGATGTTTGGTACTTTGTGCATACGCCAGACGGCCAGCCTGCGACGGCGGATGCAAGGTGGCATCAAACTGTTAGTGATTGACAGTCTGATGCCGTTTGAGGATGGAAAGGGTGCGCGACTGCCTCTGCTTCACCAAATGGAGGCATGTCACCACCGATGCGAGGGTGGTACAAGGCTAGAGTCTCCGTCCAAGGACAGAGCTTTCCCGGCCTCTTGGTAGCTCCTGCAGCGGCCGACTTGCTCCCTGCTGCATTAACATATTAATGCTATAGCTGCTGCTTCTAGGTAAGCAACAGCAACTACAAGCAAATCTGAATCAGGCCCTATGTGGGGGAACCTGCTCCAGGAATCACAGTGATAGCGCAAGCCAAGAATTTACCTCTTTTCCGGAATGTGTTCTTAGCGGAGCCCGTGTCCTAGCTAAAGCTTTCTACCAAATTCCTGTGAAAACCGTCAATATCACATCGGGAATTTAAACAATTTTAAATAGTTTTTCACACCTGCAAGAAAACATGTGGATTGTGATAAATATGACCCTAATAAGTATTGAAGCTCATCCCCAACACTGCACTTCATGTAGACTTAATAAGCCTTAAGGCGCACAGAAGTGTAACTCGGAGAACAAAATCCTTCCTCATTTACACAGTGTTATCATGAAACTTCAGTATCCGCTAACACCAAAGTCTGCAATTATAACAAAAAAATTATTATAAAACAAACCATAGGACACCATCTCTGCACAAGGTAAACAACACAGATCAAAGATGTCACACATTTCTTCTTTATTAAGAACATTATCAAAGTGGGGAAAAAATAGCACATCTGCGGCGAAGCCAGCGTGTGACTTTTACATTATGTGCCCACTATGAAGATGTGCAGAACATTTTCAAAAACTCAGTTACCTTCTGAGAAAGCACCATGCAGGGGAACACTGCATTAACATTCTAATGCAGCTTTAAGCCTTTACACGTGAAGATCCTTCACAAAGCAGCATTTACAGTACAATACAGAGTAACGCTACCTATCTCCTTTCCTACAGCAGAAAGAACATTCCCGTCCGGGGTTGATGTATTTAAAATATTTAATATAGTTTATGAGTTGCTGATTTGATCCTACTAATTCCAAGCTGACGTACTTGTTGATTCCTGTAAGGTGCCTTCCTTTAAAACCATTCCCTTTCTAGTTTAATTAGTTGCCACATAGATCGTTTCTATAGGAACACCGTCTCTACTGCAGTTAATTGAGGATGCTCGTTGGTTCTGTCTTACCAGTGGATAATAAATGAAGAAAGTTTAAGGAACCAAAATAAAAATGAGCATTATATAGTAGCAGAAAGGATAAGGAAGAACATTAAGTGATAGGCAGCTGAAACTCTTCTTCAGGGGGTGCATGGTCGGCCCAATAAACTTCTTCAGGGCCGATCATACCCCTTTCACATTGGCAAAATAACCTGGTAAATTGCCGGGTCGACGCGGGTGGAGGTGTGATGAGAAAGGGCCAGGTTGAAATATCCCGGGTTGAGCAACCAGGCATTTCAACAAAGTGAAAAAGCAGGGTTTTACATGGGTTATTTCCGTGTCAGGTGCTGTGCGAACGGGTCTGGATCGCATCAACTCGGGTAACCCGTTCACACCCCATCTGATACGGGAATAACCTGTGTAAAACCCTGCTTTTTTCACTTGGTTTTTCACTTGGTTGAAATACCTGGTTGCTATGGAGGAGGCGGTATGGGGATGATCTCATCTCCAAGCACCACCTCTGCACCCTGATGACGTCAGCGTCGCCTCCCCGATCTCATGACTTCTCATGACAAGTTGCACTCAGGAAGGACTCTTGTAAAATTCCGGGGTACGACCCGCCTTTGCGATGTGAAAGGTCACAGATTAAACAATACATTCCAAATACATTCATTCTGAACATGTGAACATTCACAATTGAAACATTACCACATAAATACAGGTTGAGTATCCCTTATCCAAGATTCAAAATCCAAAAATGTGGGATGTTGAATTTTGGATAAGGGATACTCAACCTGTAGTTCAACAGCTCCAGTCCTACATATAAAAACAGATCCAACGGCCGGCCACAAATCCTAAGTACTAAAATTGTATTTCGATATTTACAACAAACTGGTACGATTTTTCTACTTTTACATATGTAAGGAGACCCTGCAGCTGACAGAGTAGGGGGCTATATGCTGGATGAGCCATTAACTAAATCATTCTAACTAGACTCTGTAAGCAGGCATAGTCCCAGAGAGATGTAGTCATCATGTCGATAACTGCAGTATCGACAGTCAAAAGGATGACACCATAATATTGACTGTCATAGTATCGACACTGTTAAAATGGTGCCACGCAACGTGACACACAACCAAAGTGTCACAGTCAAAATTTCGCCAATAGACATTTTAGGGTTAAGGTTGGGGTTAGTGTTAAGGTTAGGCTTAAAATTGCATGTTGAGAGTACGTACCTGTCAACATTTTGGATGTAGGCATTTTCACAGTGTTGACGTTTTGCAAATCAATATTGTGGTAGAAATTCCGAACGTATGGGGGGTGGCTTGGACTTGATCCTTAGTGTTAGCGACCCACCAGATGAAGTCACCTTGACTGTTTTGGCCCATCATATTGTAACACTTAATCTAGCACTTTTATAGCACCTAAAAAAAAATTTTTACTAATGTAACAGTTTTTCATTCTCTAATTATTAGCTCTCACCTGCTGTAATGTAAATCTTTCAACACATAGCTGTTGCTTCTTACTAATATAACACCTTTTAACACTTAACCCTCTCACTAGTGTGATGCCTTGGAGTGGTTGGCTTGTGCTGGCCCAGAGGGTCCCATGCCCTGGACTTGATACTTAGTGTTAGGGACCCACCAGATGAGGTCACCAGGTTGTGGTTGGTGGGCCCATGGTTTTGCCCAAAATTATGCTAAGCACCTCAAATTTACTCTATGTTATAGTGCAGAGATTAGTATAATTATTTTTTTTTTCAACATTCTGAACATGTCAAGATGTTGTACCTGTCGACATCAGGGTATCTATATGAGTGTCAGCACTGTGATTGCGAAACCCATATGATTGGAAAAGAGCAGTATAAAGGAGAACATGGCAGTTACAGACCAGGAACCCTGACATCGGTATTGCTACATCTCTATCTAAACCTGTATTTTGATAGAAGCTTTAATTTAAATGAATACCTTCATCCCTGCCCATCGTACAGTAAATATATGGTAGACAGGCTGTATTGCCTGGGCCATATAACAGCAGAACACATGTTTAAAGGTGGGACATTACACGTCTTCAAACGGCAGTACGAAAGACTTATCAAATGCATGGGAGGCTGGAACCAGGCAACTCATACAAAGTATCATTAAAAGTTCCATGCAAAATGGAATTACTTTTATAGTCTTCACTCATTTCTATTTGCACCAGGTGACCCATCTTGGACATGTTTCCATATCTAATACTCATTACTTTCAAATATATTTAATGCAATGTGCTACAAAATGTATTTGATTCCCTCTTCTTGAGCAAAGAAATTCCCAGTTAGACCTAGACCTGAAAACTTAGTTGAACCTATGGTTGGCCAGGCACCTTGATATACTGTAATTATAAGAAATTGTGGGGTCCCAGACACAGAATCCTTCAGCTCTGCGAGTTGTGGACATGGTGGCTTTGCAGCGTCAGTTACATTTCTTAAAAGGGTTTCTATTTTGATATCATTAATAGTTTTTGCACATTTTATTGTAAATTTGCAAATTAGATGAATTCATTTATGTTATGAATGTCTTTTAAACTATTCACTCATCATCTGTATAATCGAGAAATAACAAGAGTTTCAGCTAATAACAATAAAATTCCACAATACAGTCACGTTTAAATAGGACATGCAAAAATTTATTTGTAATGAATATTTATTGGTGTTTCAGCAACATGCCATTATTTTAGACCATTCTAAACAGAGCTGATCCCTTACTTCTAGGAGAAGCAATTAATCAAAACCTTCCTCTGCGTAAACTGTTTCAAGAATTACATTTGCTAAAATACAAAATAAATGGGATTTCCATGAATAACCCTGCTTACCCTGTTCTCAATAAATGCTTTAAACAAAACAAATGAGTCTTCTCGTATATCTGTCAGGTGGATGTTGTGGATATTGTTCTTTATTTGTCTGTCTACATTATATTATGGTGTTATGTTTTGCAAAGTTTTTCCCTTTACAATATTAGGAACTGCATTGAAACACAGTAGAGCCTGTTTATGAGCTGAGAAAAGCCCTTTGGTGTTTTGGCCAGAGAAAGGTATTTCTCAACTTCTATCAATTTAACAAAAGTTTTCACTGGTGATCAGAGATTTCTCCAGTGATAACTTATTTTACGCTACTACTGCTGCCCCTTGACCTCTAAGGGGATGGAGTCTATTTAAGTTTGCTTGCTAAGGCAATTCAAAGGGCAAAGCAAGAGCTACTTCCCTAGATCCCTTCCAAGTCAAAGCTCTATGTATGCACGGGAACTGGTGGCACATCAGTATATTGCTGGAACAATTCCTCTACAGCATTAGGTGACCAGTGAGAGGAAAAAAAAAACTACATTCAGCTCAAATCCAAATAAACATAGCAAGAGAGATGAACATAGGCCCTCATTCCGAGTTGTTCGCTCGCAAGCTGCTTTTAGCAGCTTTGCACACGCTAAGCCGCCGCCTACTGGGAGTGAATCTTAGCTTATCAAAATTGCGACCGAAAGATTCGCAATATTGCGAAAAGACTTCTCTGTGCAGTTTCTGAGTAGCTCGAGACTTACTCTTCCAGTGCGATCAGTTCAGTGCTTGTCGTTCCTGGTTTGACGTCACAAACACACCCAGCGTTCGCCCAGACACTCCTCCGTTTCTCCAGCCACTCCCGCGTTTTTCCCAGAAACGGTAGCGTTTTTTCACACACTCCCATAAAACGGCCAGTTTCCGCCCAGAAACACCCACTTCCTGTCAATCACATTACGATCACCAGAACGAAGAAAAAACCTCGTAATGCTGTGAGTAAAATTCCTAACTGCATAGCAAATTTACTTGGCGCAGTCGCACTGCGGACATTGCGCATGCGCATTAGCGATTAATCGCTCCGTTGCGAGAAAAAAATAACGAGCGAACAACTCGGAATGACCCCCATAGCTAGGAACAGGAAAAGCACAAACAAAACTGTAAAAGCTATGTTTGCAAATGCTAGGAGCTTAGGAAATAAAATCCCTTAACTAATTGCAATAATGACAAGGGATGATCTAGCTATTGTGGCTATTACAGAGTTATTGTTGAATGAAAATCATGAATGGGACATAGCTATACTGGGATATACTTTATTTAGGAAGGACAGAATGGGAGGAATCAGAGGAGGGGTTAGCAATGTATGCAAAAAAAAGCATAAATACTACCTTAATCCAAAGTATTGAAGAAAAAACTGAGGCCCTTTGTGTGACCACAGAAACAGGGGAGAAGTTGATGCTTCGTATTGGAGTGATATACCGACCATCAGGTCAGGAAGAGGAACTGGACAAGAAACTATTGCCGGACATCACTAAAATGGTATTAAAAGGAGAGGTAATAATCATAGGAGAATTTAATCTTCCTGATGTAAACTGGGAGGTGTCTGTAACTAGTTCGACTAGCAGTAGGGACATTTTGAATTCCTTGCAGGTAGCATCCCTGTACAAATTGGTGAGGGAGCCCACTGGGAAAGACACAAAGGGGGTCATTCCGAGTTGTTCGCTCGCAAGCTGCTTTTAGCAGCTTTGCACACGCTAAGCCGCCGCCTACTGGGAGTGAATCTTAGCTTATCAAAATTGCGAACGAAAGATTAGCAGAATTGCGAATAGACACTTCTTAGCAGTTTCTGAGTAGCTTCAGACTTACTCTGCCACTGCGATCAGTTCAGTCAGTTTCGTTCCTGGTTTGACGTCACAAACACACCCAGCGTTCGCCCAGACACTCCTCCGTTTCTCCAGCCACTCCCGCGTTTTTCCCAGAAACGGTAGCGTTTTTTCGCACACACCCATAAAACGGCCAGTTTCCGCCCAGAAACACCCACTTCCTGTCAATCACATTACGAACACCAGAACGAAGATAAAACCTTGTAATGCCGTGAGTAAAAAACCTAACTGCATAGCAAATTTACTTGGCGCAGTCGCACTGCGGACATTGCGCATGCGCATTAGCGACTAATCGCTCCGTTGCGACAAAAAAATAACGAGCGAACAACTCGGAATGACCCCCAATATTAGACTTAATATTTACAAATGGAGACAGAATATCTGATGTAAAAGTGGGTGCAAACCTGGGATCCAGTGATCTTCAAGCAGTATGATTCAGCATAAAGACAGAGACTCACTCATCCCATACAAAAACAAAGGTGTTAGATTTTAGGAAGGCTGATTTTGTAGGGATGGGAAAATGTGTAAGCAATTATTTGGAGGAGTGGGGGAACTTGGAAGGAGTGCAGGAGAGGTGGGACACATTAAAAAGTGCAATATTAAAGGCAACAGACCTTTGTATCAAAAGTGATAGGAAAAACACAAGGAAAAGGAAGCCAGTGGTTTGTAGTAGTAGCAAGTATTGTTAAAGCAAAAAAACATGGCTTTTAGGAAATATAAGCAGACACAAAATAATTAAGACAAAAAGATATATCTTGTTAGAAAGAAGGAGACATACTATAGGGGTCTATTGAATTGATGTTGGATCCTTCAAAAACTTTTTTTAGGTGTGGAAGCAAAAGGAGAAAAATGAAAGGCGGAATAATAAGACTAAAGACAGAGACTGGAAGTCTTGTTGAGGGAGACAATGTAATAGCAGTTCATCTTAATAATTATTTTTGCTCAGTATTCACTACTGAAAGAGAGGGGGAGGGGCCACAGTTAAGTTGAAGGGATATTCAGAAAATGAAATAAGTACATTTACAGTGAAGGTCGTAACAGAACTTTCAAAGCTGAAAGTGGATAAATCAATGGGGCCGGATGGGATACATCCAAGAATACTAAAAGAGCTTAAAGGGGTGCTGTTAGCACCATTAACATAATTATTCAACCAGTCACTAGCTACAGGAGTAATTCCAGAGGACTGGAAAAGAGCATACATAGTCCCATTGCACAAAAGTGGAAGCAAGGAAGAGGTAAGCCACCACAGACCAGTAAGCCTTATATCAGTAGTAGGGAAATTGATGGAAACACTTAAAAGAAAGAGTTTTAGATTATATCAAATCCAGCAATTTTACAGGATCCAAAACAGTATGGATTCACTGGGGAGGGGGGAGGGAGATCATGTTAAATAAATCTTGTTGACTTTTTTGACTGTGTGACTAACGTAATAGATAAAGGTGGGACCATAGATATAGCTTATCTAGACTTTAGTAAGGCTTTTGACACTGTCCCACGCTGCAGACTGCTAAATAAATTTGAAAACATGGGATTGGAGATTAATGGGGTCATTCCGAGTTGATCGTAGCTGTGCTAAATTTAGCACAGCTATGATCATCTTCACTGACAAGCGGGGGGACGCCCAGCACAGGGCTAGTCCGCCCCGCATGTCAGTGCCGGCACCAGCACAAATACAAAAGCATCGCACAGCGGCGATGCTTTTGTATTTCAGGAGTAACTCCCGGCCAGCGCAGCTCCTGCAGCTGGCCGGGAGTTGGTCATCATTGCCGCTGGCCACAGCGGCTGCGTGAGACGTCACGCAGCCGCCGCGGCCCGCCCCCCCCCCCAATGGTCCGGCCACGCCTGCGATGACAGCCATGCGCCGATCGCTGCACTGCGACAAACTGCAGCGAGCGATCGGGTCGGAATGACCTCCTAAGATGGTTTAATGCAGAGGTTCTCAAACTCGGTCCTCGGGGGCACACACAGTGCATGTTTTGCAGGTCTCCTCACAGAATCACAAGTGAAATAATTAGCTCCACCTGTGGACCTTTTAAAATGTGTCAGTGAGTAATTAATACACCTGTGCACCTGCTGGGTTACCTGCAAAACATGCACTGTGTGGGGTCCTGAGGACCGAGTTTGAGAACCTCTGGTTTAATGGATAAGATCTTGGTTGCAGGATGGAAAACAGTTGTAGTAAATGGAGTGCATTCACAGGGGAGAAATGTTACCAGTGGAGTACCCCAGGGGTCTGTACTTGCACCAGTGCTTTTTAATATCTTTATTGGTGACATTGCAAATGTCATTAAAGAGAAAGTATACCTTTTTGCAGATGACACAAAGATATGCAACAGGGTAGACACACCAGGAGGGGTAAAACAAAATAATGCACTTGGGTCTCAAAAATCCAAAGGCTAAATGTTCTATTAATGGCACTATACTGGAAACTACTGAGGAGGAAAGGCTCCAGGAGTCACTATTTTAGGTGACTTAAAGGCATGTAAACAATGAGGAAGACTAGTCAGATGCTTGGTTGCATAGAGAGAGGAATCAGCAGAAGAAAGAAAGAAGTAATAATGTTACTGTATAGGCCATTGGTACGGCCTCATCTAGAATACTGTTTTCAATTCTGGAGGCCATATCTTCAGAAGAATAGTAATACATTAGAGACTGTACAAAGAAGGGCAACTAAAATGGTGCTTGGCCTACATCACAAAACATACCCAGAAAGACTAAAAATCTCAATATGTACAGTTTGGAGCAGAGAAGGGAAAGGGGGGACATGATAGAAACTTTCAAATATATCAAAGGTTTTAACAAAGTCCAGGATAAAAAAACATTTGTCAAATGAAGGGAGGTTAGTTCAGGGGAAATCTGAGGAAAAATTACTTCACAGAAAGGGTAATGGACAAGTGGAATAGCCTCCCATCAGAGGTGGTAGAGGCTAAGACAACAGAGCAATTTAAACATGCATGGGATAGACATAAGGATATCCTTACAAAGAAATAAGGATCAAATAAGGTTTGAGGTAAAAATATGGTAAAAAAGAGGCAGACTAGATGGGACAATCTCTGCTGATTGGCCAAAGCGTGTCCTGGAGCAGGTTGCAGAGCGGGAGAGCACGCTCTCGTCTCCTTGCTCTGCTGATTTACCAGATTGTGTACTGGAGCAGCGGTTGAGCAGGAAAGCACACTCTTCTGCCCTTGCTCTGCTGATTGGCCAGACCATGTCTTGAAGCAGAGGGAGAGCGGGAAAGCACACTCTCTTTCCGTTACTCTGCTGATTGGCCAGAGAACCCTGCTCTTGCTCTGCTGATTTACCAAAGTGCATCCTGGAGCAGGGAGTAGAGCGCGAAAGCACACTCTCCTCCCCTTACTCCACGGACTGGCCAGAGCGTGTCCTGGAGCAGGAGCGAGAGTGGGAAAGCACACTTTCCTCCTCTTGTGCTCTGCTGAGTGGCCAGAGTGTGTCTTGGAGCAAGGCGAAGAGCGGGAAAGTACACCCTGTCCTCCTTGTTCTGCTGACTGGAGGAGCACATCTTGCATGACCTGGTCCTTTTTTTTTTAAATTAACCCTCAGTCATTGTGTGTAACACAGCAAGGACTAGCTTGCGACAGACTCAGGTAACGTGGCACACAGAAAAGCGGTGTAACACAGTATTGACAGGTATGCTAGGGTTTTCCTTCAAGGAAATGGGATTCTTTCCCCAGTGAGTGTCTAGTGTAATTCTCTGCCAATATCTAAAAATTAGATTGTGGGACGAGATAACCAAATGAATCTTAAAGCCTACACAGTTAAACTTATGCCATATGTTAAGCACCTCTGGAGAGATCTCTGATTTCTACATGGAATGCCTCTTCTTACGTTTTCAGAAACCTTTTAGACCCCCTTATGTCCTCTTGATGCATTTGAATGGATACATAATATGACACTACATTCTATCACTTTATATCAGAGGTTCTCAAACTCGGTCCTCGGGGGCCCACACAGTGCATGTTTTGCAGGTAACCCAGCAGGTGCACAGGTGTATTAATTACTCACTGACACATTTTAAAAGGTCCACAGGTGGAGCTAATTATTTCACTTGTGATTCTGTGAGGAGACCTGCAAAACATGCACTGTGTGGGCCCCCGAGGACCGAGTTTGAGAACCTCTGCTTTATATCCTTCTGTTGCATATATAAAACAAGATAACATCACATGGTTTATCAGTTCTCAAATTTTATAGTTATGGAAACCTCAAGTCGAGTCCCTGCTGATTCTTAAATTTGCAGCCTTATATAATCAATAATTATTATTTTTTTACTCCTGAGATTTAAGAGGCTACCGCTGCATCTATTATTCATGAAAGGCTCTATAGCAGAGGGTTCTCTTTTCTCTTTATCACTACATTTCCATCAGTGTCACACAGCAAAAGCTGCCAACGCAGCAAGTATCAGGCTAAACAAGGTGACACCAATAATACAGTTATTTATCTGGCTTCTGTGAGTTTACAGTGTGGGTTAATGCTCCAAATACTAACAAACTTGGATATAGGAGGATTCTATGTGGTGTACTGACATGGAACACACATAAATCAATAACCAGACAGTAAACATTTGAAGTCTTTAAGTCAAATCCTATCAGCAATTGGGAAGATTTTCCATCTGCAGTGTACCTGTCACATAATCAAAATGGAGGCAGCCATTTTGTGGGGATATATAATATTTGCTCATTGTATATTTCTTAACTCCGATTTAACGGAGCTACAGATGTGTCCTCACACACCTAGTGTGACATTAGTCTTAATACATCATGCAGCCTGAGAAGCCTGGCGCAAGTGAACCGCACCAAGCGATATAGCATCTTTTTTGCATAAACGTGTCTTATTTGCAATGCACCGAGACAAAACCGCTGCATGAGATAATTTGATATGCGGCACATGCATATCTGAATCAGCATACGAAGCACAACGGAACTTGGTAGGCATTGTAGCATTTCATATACAGATTCAGAGTCAGTCACACACAGATTTACAAGTGTCACATTAATCAGTGCAGTCTTGTGAAGCGGTTTTGTCACATCACAATTAGGGTGAAAAAGACGCAAAAAAAGACAATCATCACAAGCTAAGTCACGTGGGACCTGGCGCACTTCAGGGGGGGCAGATATAACATGTGCAGAGAGAGTTAGATTTGAGTGTGGTGGGTTCAAACTGAAATCTAAACTGCAGTGTAAAAATAAAGCAGCCAGTATTTACCCTGCACAGAAACAATATAACCCACCCAAATCTAACTCTCTCTGCACATTTTATATCTGCCCCACCTGCAGTGCACATGGTTTTGCCCATTACAGGAAAAATTTGCTTTTGCAATCAACCTTGAATTAGGCTCTACCTACCCAATTCCCTTACACACCCCGGTTATCCAGGACTCCCCGTTATAAAATGTATGATGTCAATTGATTCTTGTAGAAAGCTAAGCTGGCCAGTTTCAGTTTGTATTTGTTTCTATTGCAAGCACAACACTCGGCGGGACTGAAATTTAAGTGGGAGGCTGATCCGGGAATCTTACAGGACGACAGGTTGGGTTTGGCTTTGGAATGCACCCGGGTCTCCACCACATCTATTCGCTTACCCCCGTACTTTGCATATTGTCAGTGGCGGATCCAGGTGGGGGGGGGGGCACTCGGGCCCGTGCCCCCCCTGTCATTTGTGGCCTCCGTCCCCCGTCCCCTCCCGGCGCCGCACAGGAAGATGACGGGCGCCCCCTGAGATTGTGTTACCAGCGGGCGCCCGTCTCCCTGCACAGCGGCAGCCGGAGGCAGGAGCTCAGTACTGAGCTCCGGCTTCTGGTGCTGTCACTGTGCGGCGTGCGCTATGGGAGAGACGTCAGTCATGACGTCTCTCTCATAGTGCTGAGGAGCGGACGCCAAGAGGAGGACATTACTACTGGGGGCATTATTACTGGGGGGCATACTACAGGAGGGCATTACTACTGGCGGCGTAACTACAGGGGCATTACTACTGGCGGCTTAACTACAGAGGCATTACTACTTGGGGGCCAAACTACTGGGGGCATAACTACAGGGGCCAAACTACTGGGGGATAACTACAGGTGCCAAATTACTGGGGGCATTACTACTGGGGGCTAAACTACAAGGGGGGCATAACTACAGGGGCTAAACTACAATGGGGCAAACTACAGGGGGGCATTACTACTGGTGGCTAAACTACAAGCAGGCAAACTACTGGGGGCATTACCACTGGGAGGCTAAACTAAAGGGGACGGGGGTACACTACTGGGGTCATAACTGCAGGGGCATTACCACTGGGGGCATAACTACTAGGGTGCTAAATGACTGGGGGCATTACTACAGGCAACATTACAACTGGGGGCAATACGGGCATTGCATAAGGGGCTCCACTACTATGGGGTCTATATAAGGGGCACTACCAGTACAGTGGACATTGCATAATGAGCGCTACAACTGTGGGCATTGTATAAGAAGCGCCACCTCACATGCACCGAAGCCGCACGCAAATGTACTTGCCCCTTCCATGGTGCCCCCCCTATCATTTTCATCTGGAACTGCCCCTGCATACTGTGTATAATTGCAGAGTATACGCTGGACAAGTTCACTAAACAATATGTTCTAAATATTTGCATGCTGGTTAAAGTTTGTATAGCCTGTACTAGAGATGAGCGCCTGAAATTTTTCGGGTTTTGTGTTTTGGTTTTGGGTTCGGTTCCGCGGTCGTGTTTTGGGTTCGACCGCGTTTTGTCAAAACCTCACCGAATTTTTTTTGTCGGATTCGGGTGTGTTTTGGATTCGGGTGTTTTTTTCAAAAAACCCTAAAAAACAGCTTAAATCATAGAATTTGGGGGTCATTTTGATCCCAAAGTATTATTAACCTCAAAAACCATAATTTCCACTCATTTTCAGTCTATTCTGAATACCTCACACCTCACAATATTATTTTTAGTCCTAAAATTTGCACCGAGGTCGCTGTGTGAGTAAGATAAGCGACCCTAGTGGCCGACACAAATACCGGGCCCATCTAGGAGTGGCACTGCAGTGTCACGCAGGATGTCCCTTCCAAAAAACCCTCCCCAAACAGCACATGACGCAAAGAAAAAAAGAGGCGCAATGAGGTAGCTGTGTGAGTAAGATTAGCGACCCTAGTGGCCGACACAAACACCGGGCCCATCTAGGAGTGGCACTGCAGTGTCACGCAGGATGTCCCTTCCAAAAAACCCTCCCCAAACAGCACATGACGCAAAGAAAAAAAGAGGCGCAATGAGGTAGCTGACTGTGTGGGTAAGATAAGCGACCCTAGTGGCCGACACAAACACCGGGCCCATCTAGGAGTGTCACTGCAGTGTCACGCAGGATGTCCCTTCCAAAAAACCCTCCCCAAACAGCACATGACGCAAAGAAAAAAAGAGGCGCAATGAGGTAGCTGACTGTGTGAGTAAGATAAGCGACCCTAGTGGCCGACACAAACACCGGGCCCATCTAGGAGTGTCACTGCAGTGTCACGCAGGATGTCCCTTCCAAAAAACCCTCCCCAAACAGCACATGACGCAAAGAAAAAAAGAGGCGCAATGAGGTAGCTGACTGTGTGAGTAAGATAAGCGACCCTAGTGGCCGACACAAACACCGGGCCCATCTAGGAGTGGCACTGCAGTGTCACGCAGGATGGCCCTTCCAAAAAACCCTCCCCAAACAGCACATGACGCAAAGAAAAAAAGAGGCGCAATGAGGTAGCTGACTGTGTGAGTAAGATAAGCGACCCTAGTGGCCGACACAAACACCGGGCCCATCTAGGAGTGGCACTGCAGTGTCACGCAGGATGTCCCTTCCAAAAAACCCTCCCCAAACAGCACATGACGCAAAGAAAAAAAGAGGCGCAATGAGGTAGCTGACTGTGTGAGTAAGATAAGCGACCCTAGTGGCCGACACAAACACCGGGCCCATCTAGGAGTGGCACTGCAGTGTCACGCAGGATGGCCCTTCCAAAAAACCCTCCCCAAACAGCACATGACGCAAAGAAAAAAAGAGGCGCAATGAGGTAGCTGACTGTGTGAGTAAGATAAGCGACCCTAGTGGCCGACACAAACACCGGGCCCATCTAGGAGTGGCACTGCAGTGTCACGCAGGATGTCCCTTCCAAAAAACCCTCCCCAAACAGCACATGACGCAAAGAAAAAAAGAGGCGCAATGAGGTAGCTGACTGTGTGAGTAAGATAAGCGACCCTAGTGGCCGACACAAACACCGGGCCCATCTAGGAGTGGCACTGCAGTGTCACGCAGGATGGCCCTTCCAAAAAACCCTCCCCAAACAGCACATGACGCAAAGAAAAATAAAAGAAAAAAGAGGTGCAAGATGGAATTGTCCTTGGGCCCTCCCACCCACCCTTATGTTGTATAAACAGGACATGCACACTTTAACCAACCCATCATTTCAGTGACAGGGTCTGCCACACGACTGTGACTGATATGACGGGTTGGTTTGGACCCCCACCAAAAAAGAAGCAATTAATCTCTCCTTGCACAAACTGGCTCTACAGAGGCAAGATGTCCACCTCATCATCATCCTCCGATATATCACCGTGTACATCCCCCTCCTCACAGATTATCAATTCGTCCCCACTGGAATCCACCATCTCAGCTCCCTGTGTACTTTGTGGAGGCAATTACTGCTGGTCAATGTCTCCGCGGAGGAATTGATTATAATTCATTTTAATGAACATCATCTTCTCCACATTTTCTGGATGTAACCTCGTACGCCGATTGCTGACAAGGTGAGCGGCGGCACTAAACACTCTTTCGGAGTACACACTTGTGGGAGGGCAACTTAGGTAGAATAAAGCCAGTTTGTGCAAGGGCCTCCAAATTGCCTCTTTTTCCTGCCAGTATAAGTACGGACTGTGTGACGTGCCTACTTGGATGCGGTCACTCATATAATCCTCCACCATTCTTTCAATGTTGAGAGAATCATATGCAGTGACAGTAGACGACATGTCCGTAATCGTTGTCAGGTCCTTCAGTCCGGACCAGATGTCAGCATCAGCAGTCGCTCCAGACTGCCCTGCATCACCGCCAGCGGGTGGGCTCGGAATTCTGAGCCTTTTCCTCGCACCCCCAGTTGCGGGAGAATGTGAAGGAGGAGATGTTGTTGACAGGTCGCGTTCCGCTTGACTTGACAATTTTCTCACCAGCAGGTCTTTCAACCCCAGCAGACTTGTGTCTGCCGGAAAGAGAGATCCAAGGTAGGCTTTAAATCTAGGATCGAGCACGGTGGCCAAAATGTAGTGCTCTGATTTCAACAGATTGACCACCCGTGAATCCTTGTTAAGCGAATTAAGGGCTCCATCCACAAGTCCCACATGCCTAGCGGAATCGCTCCGTGTTAGCTCCTCCTTCAATGTCTCCAGCTTCTTCTGCAAAAGCCTGATGAGGGGAATGACCTGACTCAGGCTGGCAGTGTCTGAACTGACTTCACGTGTGGCAAGTTCAAAGGGCATCAGAACCTTGCACAACGTTGAAATCATTCTCCACTGCGCTTGAGACAGGTGCATTCCACCTCCTATATCGTGCTCAATTGTATAGGCTTGAATGGCCTTTTGCTGCTCCTCCAACCTCTGAAGCATATAGAGGGTTGAATTCCACCTCGTTACCACTTCTTGCTTCAGATGATGGCAGGGCAGGTTCAGTAGTTTTTGGTGGTGCTCCAGTCTTCTGTACGTGGTGCCTGTACGCCGAAAGTGTCCCGCAATTCTTCTGGCCACCGACAGCATCTCTTGCACGCCCCTGTCGTTTTTTAAAAAATTCTGCACCACCAAATTCAAGGTATGTGCAAAACATGGGACGTGCTGGAATTTGCCCATATTTAATGCACACACAATATTGCTGGCGTTGTCCGATGCCACAAATCCACAGGAGAGTCCAATTGGGGTAAGCCATTCCGCGATGATCTTCCTCAGTTGCCGTAAGAGGTTTTCAGCTGTGTGCGTATTCTGGAAAGCGGTGATACAAAGCGTAGCCTGCCTAGGAAAGAGTTGGCGTTTGCGAGATGCTGCTACTGGTGCCGCCGCTGCTGTTCTTGCGGCGGGAGTCCATACATCTACCCAGTGGGCTGTCACAGTCATATAGTCCTGACCCTGCCCTGCTCCACTTGTCCACATGTCCGTGGTTAAGTGGACATTGGGTCCAGCTGCATTTTTTAGGACACTGGTGAGTCTTTTTCTGAGGTCCGTGTACATTTTCGGTATCGCCTGCCTAGAGAAGTGGAACCTAGATGGTATTTGGTAACGGGGGCACACTGCCTCAATAAATTGTCTAGTTCCCTGTGAACTAACGGCGGATACCGGACGCACGTCTAACACCAACATAGTTGTCAAGGCCTCAGTTATCCGCTTTGCCGCAGGATGACTGCTGTGATATTTCATCTTCCTCGCAAAGGACTGTTGAACAGTCAATTGCTTACTGGAAGTAGTACAAGTGGGCTTACGACTTCCCCTCTGGGATGACCATCGACTCCCAGCAGCAACAACAGCAGCGCCAGCAGCAGTAGGCGTTACACGCAAGGATGCATCGGAGGAATCCCAGGCAGGAGAGGACTCGTCAGAATTGCCAGTGACATGGCCTGCAGGACTATTGGCATTCCTGGGGAAGGAGGAAATTGACACTGAGGGAGTTGGTGGGGTGGTTTGCGTGAGCTTGGTTACAAGAGGAAGGGATTTACTGGTCAGTGGACTGCTTCCGCTGTCACCCAAAGTTTTTGAACTTGTCACTGACTTATTATGAATGCGCTGCAGGTGACGTATAAGGGAGGATGTTCCGAGGTGGTTAACGTCCTTACCCCTACTTATTACAGCTTGACAAAGGGAACACACGGCTTGACACCTGTTGTCCGCATTTCTGTTGAAATAGTTCCACACCGAAGAGCTGATTTTTTTGGTATTTTCACCAGGCATGTCAACGGCCATATTCCTCCCACGGACAACAGGTGTCTCCCCGGGTGCCTGACTTAAACAAACCACCTCACCATCAGAATCCTCCTGGTCAATTTCCTCCCCAGCGCCAGCAACACCCATATCCTCCTCATCCTGGTGTACTTCAACACTGACATCTTCAATCTGACTATCAGGAACTGGACTGCGGGTGCTCCTTCCAGCACTTGCAGGGGGCGTGCAAATGGTGGAAGGCGCATGCTCTTCACGTCCAGTGTTGGGAAGGTCAGGCATCGCAACCGACACAATTGGACTCTCCTTGTGGATTTGGGATTTCGAAGAACGCACAGTTCTTTGCGGTGCTTTTGCCAGCTTGAGTCTTTTCAGTTTTCTAGCGAGAGGCTGAGTGCTTCCATCCTCATGTGAAGCTGAACCACTAGCCATGAACATAGGCCAGGGCCTCAGCCGTTCCTTGCCACTCCGTGTGGTAAATGGCATATTGGCAAGTTTACGCTTCTCCTCCGACAATTTTATTTTAGGTTTTGGAGTCCTTTTTTTACTGATATTTGGTGTTTTGGATTTGACATGCTCTGTACTATGACATTGGGCATCGGCCTTGGCAGACGACGTTGCTGGCATTTCATCGTCTCGGCCATGACTAGTGGCAGCAGCTTCAGCACGAGGTGGAAGTGGATCTTGATCTTTCCCTAATTTTGGAACCTCAACATTTTTGTTCTCCATATTTTAATAGGCACAACTAAAAGGCACCTCAGGTAAACAATGGAGATGAATGGATACTAGTATACAATTATGAATGGACTGCCGAGTGCCGACACAGAGGTAGCTACAGCCGTGGACTACCGTACTGTACTGTGTCTGCTGCTAATATAGACTGGATGATAATGAGATGTAGTATGTATGTATAAAGAAGAAAAAAAAAAAAACCACGGGTAGGTGGTATACAATTATGGACGGACTGCCGAGTGCCGACACAGAGGTAGCTACAGCCATGGACTACCGTACTGTACTGTGTCTGCTGCTAATATAGACTGGTTGATAATGAGATGTAGTATGTATGTATAAAGAAGAAAAAAAAACCACGGGTAGGTGGTATACAATTATGGATGGACTGCCGAGTGCCGACACAGAGGTAGCTACAGCCGTGGACTACCGTACTGTACTGTGTCTGCTGCTAATATAGACTGGTTGATAATGAGATGTAGTATGTATGTATAAAGAAGAAAAAAAAACCACGGGTAGGTGGTATACAATTATGGATGGACTGCCGAGTGCCGACACAGAGGTAGCTACAGCCGTGGACTACCGTACTGTACTGTGTCTGCTGCTAATATAGACTGGTTGATAATGAGATGTAGTATGTATGTATAAAGAAGAAAGAAAAAAAAACCACGGGTAGGTGGTATACAATTATGGATGGACTGCCGAGTGCCGACACAGAGGTAGCTACAGCCGTGGACTACCGTACTGTACTGTGTCTGCTGCTAATATAGACTGGATGATAATGAGATGTAGTATGTATAAAGAAGAAAGAAAAAAAAAACCACGGGTAGGTGGTATACAATTATGGATGGACTGCCGAGTGCCGACACAGAGGTAGCTACAGCCGTGGACTACCGTACTGTACTGTGTCTGCTGCTAATATAGACTGGTTGATAATGAGATGTAGTATGTATGTATAAAGAAGAAAGAAAAAAAAAACACGGGTAGGTGGTATACAATTATGGATGGACTGCCGAGTGCCGACACAGAGGTAGCTACAGCCGTGGACTACCGTACTGTACTGTGTCTGCTGCTAATATAGACTGGATGATAATGAGATGTAGTATGTATAAAGAAGAAAGAAAAAAAAACCACGGGTAGGTGGTATACAATTATGGATGGACTGCCGAGTGCCGACACAGAGGTAGCTACAGCCGTGGACTACCATACTGTACTGTGTCTGCTGCTAATATAGACTGGTTGATAATGAGATGTAGTATGTATGTATAAAGAAGAAAGAAAAAAAAACCACGGGTAGGTGGTATACAATTATGGATGGACTGCCGAGTGCCGACACAGAGGTAGCTACAGCCGTGGACTACCGTACTGTACTGTGTCTGCTGCTAATATAGACTGGTTGATAATGAGATGTAGTATGTATGTATAAAGAAGAAAGAAAAAAAAAAACACGGGTAGGTGGTATACAATTATGGATGGACTGCCGAGTGCCGACACAGGGTAGCTACAGCCGTGGACTACCGTACTGTACTGTGTCTGCTGCTAATATAGACTGGATGATAATGAGATGTAGTATGTATAAAGAAGAAAGAAAAAAAAACCATGGGTAGGTGGTATACAATTATGGATGGACTGCCGAGTGCCGACACAGAGGTAGCTACAGCCGTGGACTACCGTACTGTACTGTGTCTGCTGCTAATATAGACTGGTTGATAATGAGATGTAGTATGTATGTATAAAGAAGAAAGAAAAAAAAACCACGGGTAGGTGGTATACAATTATG
This sequence comes from Pseudophryne corroboree, assembly GCF_028390025.1. Taxonomy (NCBI): domain Eukaryota; kingdom Metazoa; phylum Chordata; class Amphibia; order Anura; family Myobatrachidae; genus Pseudophryne; species Pseudophryne corroboree. Next base: position 99,805,739 of record NC_086445.1, on the reverse strand, counting down.
GACGGACTGCCGAGTGCCGACACAGAGGTAGCTACAGCCGTGGACTACCGTACTGTACTGTGTCTGCTGCTAATATAGACTGGATGATAATGAGATGTAGTATGTATAAAGAAGAAAAAAAAAACCACGGGTAGGTGGTATACAATTATGGATGGACTGCCGAGTGCCGACACAGAGGTAGCTACAGCCGTGGACTACCGTACTGTACTGTGTCTGCTGCTAATATAGACTGGATGATAATGAGATGTAGTATGTATAAAGAAGAAAGAAAAAAAAAACCACGGGTAGGTGGTATACAATTATGGATGGACTGCCGAGTGCCGACACAGAGGTAGCTACAGACGTGAACTACCGTACTGTGTCTGCTGCGACTGGATGATAAATAATGATATAAAAAATATATATATATCACTACTGCAGCCGGACAGGTATATATTATATAATGACGGACCTGCTGGACACTGTCTGTCAGCAGAATGAGTTTTTTATAGAATAAAAAAAAAACCACCACACAAGTCACACGACGAGTGTTTAACTTTTTCAGGCAATCACAATATAGTATACTATACTGGTGGTCAGTGTGGTCAGGTCACTGGTCAGTCACACTGGCAGTGGCACTCCTGCCTGCAGCAAAAGTGTGCACTGTTTAATTTTAATAATATGTATGTACTCCTGGCTCCTGCTATAACCTATAACTGCTCCCCAGTCTCCCCCACAATTAAGCTGTGTGAGCACAGTCAGATATTATACATAGATGATGCAGCACACTGGGCTGAGCACAGATATGGTATGTGACTGAGTCACTGTGTATCGTTTTTTTCAGGCAGAGAACGGATTATATTAAATAAAACTGCACTGGTGGTCACTGGTCAGTGGTCAGTCACTAGTAAACTCTGCACTCTCTAGTACTCCTAAGCTCCAGTAAATCAAGTGTCTCTGTCTCAATCTCACTCTCTCTCTTCTAATCTAAATGGAGAGGACGCCAGCCACGTCCTCTCCCTATCAATCTCAATGCACGTGTGAAAATGGCGGCGACGCGCGGCTCCTTATATAGAATCCGAGTCTCGCGATAGAATCCGAGCCTCGCGAGAATCCGACAGCGTCATGATGACGTTCGGGCACGCTCGGGTTAACCGAGCAAGGCGGGAAGATCCGAGTCGCTCGGACCCGTGTAAAAAAACATGAAGTTCGGGCGGGTTCGGATTCCGAGGAACCGAACCCGCTCATCTCTAGCCTGTACTTAAATGGCTCCCACAGGTCCAGATTATAGTCATTAGCTCTCCTTTGTCAATGTCACGGTGTCACACAAGAAGTACTGTACACTTGGCTAGTTAGGAATGCAGTGTCTAAGTCACTGCATATCTGGGCTTAGTGGCTTGACTCTGAATTTTTCAAAGTACCACTGGAGGTGACTCTGTCTACCACAGCCTCTATTCCGCAATTCAGTTCTAGTGTCTATTGGAGCATTGATTCACTATTATATGATGTACTGTCCTTATTATTGTCAATTTGTCTTTTCTGTCTTTCACAGCCTCTATTCCACTATTCAGTTCTAGTGTCTCTTGGAGCATCGGTTCACTATTATATGATGTACTTATTATTATCAATTTGTCTTTTCTGTCTGTCACAGCCTCTATACCACTATTTAGTTCTAGTGTCTCTTGGAGCATCGGTTCACTATTATATAATGTACTTTTTATTATCAATTTGTCTTTTCTGTCTGTCACAGCCTCTATTCCACTATTCAGTTCTAGTGTCTCTTGGAGCATCGGTTCACTATTATATAATGTACTTTTTATTATCAATTTGTCTTTTCTGTCTGTCACAGCCTCTATTCCGCAATTCAGTTCTAGTGTCTCTTGGAGCATCGGTTCACTATTATATAATGTACTTTTTATTATCAATTTGTCTTTTCTGTCTGTCACAGCCTCTATTCCACTATTCAGTTCTAGTGTCTCTTGGAACATCGGTTCACTATTGTATGATGTACTTATTATTGTCAATTTGTTTTTTATGTTAATGACAAATCCTGCCTTCTTTGTAATAAACGGTATTTGTGTTTTGATTGCAATTCTATATTATTTATCTTGCGTGGCCCTTTTGTAATACAAAGTGCATATGTTCTGGGTTTTTTTTCTCCTTTTACTGCAATGTTTGCTTGCAGTATTGTCTATGATGAAAAATTCAAATAAAAATTACTTAATTAAAAAAAAAGTTCTAATATTCATCTATTAAGTAAATATCACAATATGACATTTGATTCACTGAAATATCAAATGAGAAAAAGTATTAGAGAAAGCCTTTGAAATACTACTGTATAAGGGAATTGTATCCACATCTACAAACACATCGACTGATGTCAAGGTTTGACCATTGAAAATGGTCCTGTTCAGGTAGAACAAAGCAAAAAAAAAAAAAGATGAATGAGTTGTAAACATGTTATTATGCTGTACTGTTTACATTCATCGTCTGAAGAGTCAGGGCTACTTCGTACATGAAGAGTTACTACAACTTGAAAATCCATTGTGAATATAGGGGGTAATTCTGAGTTGATCGCAGCAGCAAGTTTGTTAGCAATTGGGAAAAACCATGTGCACTGCGGGGGAGGGGGGGGGGACAGTTATAACATTTGCAGAGAGAGTTAGATTTGGGTGGGTTATTTTGTTTCTGTGCAGGGTACATACTGGCTGCTTTATTTTTACACTGCAATTTAGATTTCAGTTTGAATACACCCCATCCGAATCTAACTCTCTCTGCACATGTTATATCTGTCCCCCCTGGAGTGCACATGGTTTTGCCCAACTGCTAACAAATTTGCTGCTGCGATCAACTCAGAATGAGCGCCATAATACTGTGTGTATGACTACTTGGAAAATATATCTAATATTATGATTTTTTCTTTCTTTTTTTTTTTTTAATCACCACAGTGGGCTATAATCTTGATGTTTACCATTACTCCTTGGTTCATGTCTTCATGCTATTGATTAATAAATCTGCAGATTTTAAACCTTAGTAGGTGATTGCCATGGTAACCACAGTAACATGGCATATGATATTTGATTTTTTTTATGCAAAGAGGCTTCAGGACACACCTATGAGCTCCGTTTTTATTGTGACATCCTCCCCCTTCTTACCCCATTGCCTCTACCTGACTTGCTGACAGTCTGAGATTGTGTCTGTGTCTGGCAGCCATATCGGTTTTACCTCAATTCTGAAAAGGAGATAATGATTTGTAGAAATACAGCTTTTGGGCACCTAAACTGACACGGATGGGAAAATCTATTAATCTCCAGCAATTTGGGCCTGACATTTGTGATAGTGATAGGCGCCCCCCAAAAAACTGAATAGCTTCTGGTCACTTTAGATAGGAGCTGTGACCGCACAAAACAATTAAATCCATCCCCTTTTGATCACTGGCTCAGATAACTGTAATTTACAAGATTTCTTGAACACTGCAGACCTCATCAGTGGCGGCACCGGAGTCGGTGACACCCGCTGTGACTAACAGCCCTCCCTGCGTGAGCTGAAGGCGTCCATATCAGACCAGGGAGCGTTGTCCCATGGGAAGGTGTGTGGCCTCATGGGAAGCCCCCATTTACATCACACAGGGGGCGGGCACAGCATTCCAGATACGGGGCTGCCCCCAGAGACTCTCCCTGCACTGCCGGCTCCTCCTCAGTGACAGAAGCCAGGATCTGCACGATAATATCACAGTGCAGCACCCAGCGCCCGGTCACTGCGGAGGTGCCACATTTTGGTGTCACCGCATCATCACACCCTGACACCCCCCCTAGTGACGCCTCTGGACCTCATAGCTGTATGACTGATATTTAACTAGCCGGTGTCCTGGTTTCTCAAAGACAGTCCCTGCTATAGTTTCAATAACGGTAACTCCCGAATCATTTGAATTGATAGTATAGGAGGGAATAAATACTGACGTACCTAATCTGGAAGCAGAAAGGAAGTACAGGGATATTTTCATGGCCAGAGCAATGGCCACATACAGAGTACGTACAGTGGGAACAAGTCTACCAGAGAGGAGCAGCTATGGACTACTCGCCATTCATAGGCAAATGCAGGGGGGGGGGGGGGGGGGGTTCTGGTTGCCCAGAACCCCCCCCCCCCCTTCTTGGCAAGTGGCTCAAATTATAACAACACTAGCAATGGTATATAATATGATTACTAGAGCTGCTGCCACATCATGCAGTTTAAGGAACAGAGCAGAGCTGCTGCACATGTCCAGTGGTAGCAACTTCTACCAAGTTTGCTGTGTGTGGATCTGAGCCCTCAATCAGCGCACTGGACCAGAGAGTAGCTACCAGGAAGAAGAGACAGGAGCCTTACTATGAGGTGGGAGAATGTTTGCATAGAAAGTGCAGTACTGGTTCTATTATATTTGTGTATTTATTTATTATAGTATGCTTAACCTCTTCCTGATTACTTATCTTATTTATATTATGTAAATATGTTTGATGCAGCATACACTATAGACCATATATTGTGTTAAATATTAATACTGTATTCCATGTTCCGCCAAGTGGGAGATTGTGGATTGCATTTGGAAACCCCCCTCTAGAAATCCTGCGTTTGCCACTGCCCTTCAGTGAGTAGAAACAGAGCCAATAAAGACTGCTGGAGACTGGACAACAACAAAAAAACAACTCTTCTTCATTATACTGTTACATATGGTTACATGGCTGAAAAGCACAGATGGAAAGTGGTAAGATAAATCAACGTACTGAGTGAAAGTTCATATAAGCCCAAAAAGAGGGACAAAGCCATCCGAAAGTAAAAACCTTTAATTTAAACTTTTTTTTTAGTTTGGAAAAAATGGCATGTTACAGTACATACCCATACCGTAACTAATTGTACTTAAACTTACATGGAAGTAGATTCTATTTGGAGCAAATTTCCAACAGACCCAGAAAATGTACAGATGGAGCCTCGCTCATCTAGGCTTCTCTGCTGCGCCTAGGTGCACCAAGGCTTATTAGCATACACCTTTCATCTATTCTTCTCAGCTGCAATACAATACAGAGAGAACAATACAGCAGAGGATTAAGTCATTACAGCAGGGGATTTAGGTGGTCATTCCGAGTTGATCGCTAGCTGCATTCGTTCGCTGTGCAGCGATGAGGCAAAAAAATGGCACTTCTGCGCATGCGTATGAGGCGCAATGCAAACGCATGTCGTACTTTTACAACGGCCGATTTAGTTTCACACAGGGTCTACCAAATTTTTCAGTCGCACTGCTGACTGCAGAGTGATTGACAGGAAGAGGGCGTTTCTGGGTGTCAACTGACCGTTTTCAGGGAGTGTTCGAAAAAACGCAGGCGTGCCAGGAAAAACGCAGGCGTGGCTGGGCGAACGCAGGGCGTGTTTGTGACGTCAAAACAGGAACTGAACAGTCTGAAGTGATCGCAAGCGCTGAGTAGGTATTGAGCTACTCTAAAACTGCACAAAAAAAACTTTGCCGCCGCTCTGCGATCCTTTCGTTCACACTTCTGCTAAGCTAAGATACACTCCCAGTGGGCGGCGGCATAGCGTTTGCACGGCTGCTAAAAACTGCTAGCGAGCGATCAACTCGGAATGACCACCTAAGTCCTACTGCCCTGGCTCAGTAATCCTATTAAAGGGATTGAGGAGGGCTCCATCTGTATATCACTTTTAAGTCTAGCATATTTTAGCAGATGCAATCCCAGCCAAAATAACATAAACTGTGGTGTCTTTTCCACTGCAGATAAATTTAGATGTTGGTTCAACTGTACAAGCAAAAAATGTGCAATGTAAATTTGATACAATGTCTAAAATATTCACAGGTAGAGAAAGATGAATCTTAAACATTTCAATTATGCCAGATTTGCACTGGTATCAGAAGAACATCCCTCTGGCACTGCTATCATTCCAAGGTATTTAGCCATTTTGATAAGCAGCAAGAGGATTTCTGCTTTGCAAGGCAAGGTGGGATTTAAATTTGAAAAAGGTTGTCAATGTCGTGAATATATTTGTCACTAGGTAAGAAAAAGTATATTTTACATAAAACCTTTTTAAAGAGAGACATTCAAAGAATCAAACATGTGCTGTCTTTTACTTATATCAAACCGAGGGCTAGTCATTATACAAGCTGACTTGCATGATTTCCAATTGTTACCTGAGCAATGTTTTAGTGGCAATTACAACTATTCAATGTAAGCATGGGGAGAACATATAAACTTCACACAGGACACTGGTTGGAAATTCCCAGGTTAGGGCGTAGCTACCACAGGTGCAGGGAGTGCAGCTGCTATGGGGCCCTGAGCAGATAAGGGCCCACCTTCCCTGTAAAAGTTACATGTGTGTGATACATTTTACACCACTGGGTGGTACATAGGGGCCCTTACAAACTTTTGCCTTGAGGCCTGCAATATACCTAGGAATGCCTGTGCATCTACACATTGTAATGTGGTATAAAATGAACTGGAGGTCATAATAATGTTACATAATGTGAACTGGGAGCACTGTAATGTAACACAATATGAAGTGGAGCCACTTTAGTGTGGCATAATATACACTGGGGGCACTGTAATGCAGACTTCCCTACTCTCCCGGATTCTGCGGGAGACACCCGGTTTCTCGGGTAGTCCCCCGCAGCCCCAGAAGAGTGAGCACCCCTCCTGCATTCTGCCCACTTAATAGGAAAGTGGGCAGAATGGGAAGCTAAACAGTGCTGAATCGAGGACCCGGTGGAGGGGGCGGGGCTTAATGACGCTAATATGCTAATCGCGTAATTGAAGCTCGGCCCATATGCAAATACCGCCCAATCGCGGTATTTGCTTGTGCAGTGGGCGGGGCCTGATGACGTCATTGACCCGGCCCTGCCTCCGTCACCGCCCACCTGCTTCTCCTCTCCGAGTATCTCCCGGAGAGGAGAGAAGAAAAGTAGGTAAGTATGCTGTAATGTGACATCATATGAACTGAGGACACTGTATATCATAATGTAAACTGGGAGTACAGGGATCACTGCATAATGATCACTGGCAGCCCTACAGTGTGACCCAGCGTGTACTGTAGGCAGGGTTGAACTGGCTCACAGGGGTACAAGAGACACCTCCACTACCAGAGGGCCAACTCCCTCCTCTAGGGACCAGGTTCCAGACTAATTTTACATTATATATGGGCGGGATGTACTAAGCGGAAAATGTGGTAAACCCCCTGCGGGGTTCGCCAGCTCTAGCTGGCGATAGTCCATAGAAGCCTATGGGCTTCTCTCCGCGGCGCTGTGTGAGGGATCCGATCGGATCCCTCCCAGCATGCCTCGCGGCCACCCCCCGTCACCCTACGCATGCGCAGACTGACTCCCGGAGCCGAATCCCGGAAGTCAGGCTGCCGCTGTGCATCGCGGAGGACAGCTCTTATCGGAAGAGCTGTCCTCCGCAATGCTGATCGCATATGTAAGTACATATGCGATCAGCATCGTGGCGATGGGCGGCGATGTACATTAGTACATCCCGCCCATATATATGTTACATTATACTACACTGGGCTATATTGTATTTCCTACAGTGCATTAAGCTGGTAAACTATAATGCATGGGATATATTTATAAAGGGGCCAAGACCAGTCACTCTCTAATAGTTAGCCAAGCCTCTGTGTTAGCTGGCCACACCCCTCTGGAGGCTGGCCACACCCCTAAGCATGGGCCCCTATCACCCCCAGTGGGTCTTTCATGCCCCAGTCCGACACTTACTATAAGGCACTACTATGGTTCAAAAAATGAATAACTGCTGCGGAGAGGTGCCTCTCTAGAGGAATTGGGACAAAGGCCTCTTAAAAAAGTTGCTATGGGGTCCACAACGATCCAGCTATGCCCCTGCTACCAGGGTATTGTCCTCTCTAAACCTATTCTCACTATACAATGCATTTTGAAATGTAAACACAAATATAGGTTATCCAAAGTGTTGTTGCATCTGTGCAATGTTATAAATAGAATAATAAGATACTGTATGTGCCTGATTCTGCTATATAGCTGTATCCTCATAGACCTTGCCTCAATACGCCAGACGCCTGGCACAAGTGAGCCGCACGAGTAAAATAGCATCTTTTTTGCATCTTTGTCGCCCAAATGTACAACTTAATTGCAATGATATGACAAAACCGCTTCATGAGACTGCACTGCACTTATATGATATGTGACACTTGAACATCTGTGTGCGATGGAGTCTGTTCCTGATTTTCACACTTTAACTTCTTACAAATTAACTTGAAACCTTGGCCACCTCTGAGGTCCCAGAGATCCAAGGCCTGACTGTGACACAGACTGAATGTGGTAGTAACCGGGATACGCTCTACTGCAAATATTATAGACTACAAGAAAGGTAACTGTGTAATGAGCCAAGGTGACTCCTTGTCATGGGAACTTTGAGCCATAATTCTACTCTCAGTTTTAATACACCCTTTTGCTCAAATGTTATAACAGATGCATAATACAATTATGCCACTCTACGCTGCTAGGAAAGCAATGAAACTGTCAACAGTAATGGTATCCGGTCTTGCGGTCGACATGCATTAGGACGACCAATATTGGTCAACATGCATTAGGTCGACATGGTCACTAGGTTGACATGGACAAGGTCGATATGGAAAAAGGTTGACATGAGTTTTGCTTTTTTAAATTATCATTTTTGGAACTTTTTCATACTTTACGATCCACGTGGACTAGTAACCTGTGCCAAGTGCAGATGTAGCGGAGCGAGGCACCTTGCCTGAAGCATGCAATGGGACACGGTGCACTAATTGGGGTTCCCGGTCACTTTATGACAAAAAAACAACCCCATTAAAAAAAAACATGTCAACCTTTTTCCATGTCGACCTAATGACCATGTTGACCTATTTAAGGTATCGACCTAGTCACCGTCAACTAATAGTAGTCGGCCTAGTGACTGTTGACCTAGTTACTGTCGACTCTATGATGCACACAAAAACAACCCCATTAAAAAAAAACATGTCAACCTTTTTCCATGTCGACCTAATGACCATGTTGACCTATTTAAGGTATCGACCTAGTCACCGTCAACTAATAGTAGTCGGCCTAGTGACTGTTGACCTAGTTACTGTGGACTCTATGATGCACACCCACAGTAACATATGGTGAATGGCTAAGAGTAGTAACAGACACGAGTACGAAATAAGATGTATAGGAGTGGCAAAAGGATATTGCTGCTCTCATGGATCCTATCAGTAAAATCTTTTAAAAACTATTAAAGAAGTCACCTTAGCCTTGTAGAAAGGGTAAACAATCCGGAGAACAAACACGAAGAGTGTACTTTGTGCTTAGAATAATATATGCAGAAGATTTGCCAAACCTTCTAAAGAGGACATAAGGAGGTGTTGCCCACAGCAACCAATCACATTTTAGCTATAATTTATCTAGTCCATTCTATAAAATGATAGCTAGCATCTTACTGATTGGCTGCTATAGGCAACACCCCAACTGTACTCTAGAAAGTTTGATACATCTTCACCTTACAGAAGATATTTTTAAAAGTTTACAGAACATCAGAAACAGCTCTTCCAGAATAAATAATAGCCGAGTAAAGGGTATCATAGAGACTCTTGCAGAACTAGACAAATAACGTATTTATGGAATACAGATGTGTCCTCATACATCTAGTCTACTGGTGCGTCCTAGTCACATCACATTGCGACTAAGATGCATTTTTGGCAAAAAGATGCCCAATGTTATCAGGGTCCCACAGGACCTAGTATTCCAAGAGGGGCTGCTTGGCGCGACTGCAGCAATGATGTATGAGGACACATCTATATGTCCATGACTGTGGACATGACCAAATGTGATTAGATACAGCCGAATGCTGGGCTCTCTGCCCCTAGCTGGGAAAGGGTATGGTTCATTAGATCGACAGTAAAAAGGTTGGCAATAAAAAGTTCTGGTCGACCCCAAAAGGTTGATTTGCACAAGGCCAACATATGGAAAAAAAAAGTTAAAACAAACCAAAGGTTGACATGAAAATGGTCAACACATGAAAAGGTCGACATGAGGGGTTTCTTTAGGTTTTTAGGGTGTTAATTTTTAACTTTCAGCACATGGATCCCCAATTAGTGTACCACGTCCCCTTGCATGCCTCGCTTCGGGCAAGGTTACTGTTCCCAATTGTTGTCCACGTGGATGGTAAAGTATGAAAAATGTCCACAAATTTAAAAACGTGAAAAATGCATGCTGAACACTGTCATGTTGACCTTTTGACCATGCTGCATGTCGACCAATAGTGCATGTCGAGCAATAGTGGTAGACCTATTGACTGTCGATCATTTTACTGTCGACGTGAAGCCCAGACACTGGCTGGAAAGACTATGGATCCTTGTTGTGGTTGGGTTTGCCTGGCTGCCATCGTTACATGTTTTTCTCTTCCTCTCCTTATGGCTTTTGATACAGTAATGTGCCTGCATTACATAGGTAAGGTTCCAGTGTCAGAAAGACCAGACAGCCCTCCGAATGTAGCTAGAATAGATCAATTAAGTTGATATTACGCAATGCTAGGATATGCACTAGAGATGAGCGGGTTCGGTTCCTCGGAATCCGAACCCGCCCGAACTTCATGTTTTTTTTCACGGGTCCGAGCGACTCGGATCTTCCCGCCTTGCTCGGTTAACCCGAGCGCGCCCGAACGTCATCATGACGCTGTCGGATTCTCGCGAGGCTCGGATTCTATCGCGAGACTCGGATTCTATATAAGGAGCCGCGCGTCGCCGCCATTTTCACACGTGCATTGAGATTCATAGGGAGAGGACGTGGCTGGCGTCCTCTCCATTTAGATTAGAAGAGAGAGAGTGAGATTGATTTTAAACAGAGACACTTGATTTACTGGAGCTTAGGAGTACTGTAGAGAGTGCAGAGTTTAGTAGTGACTGACCACAGTGACCACCAGACAGTGCAGTTTTATTTAATATAATCCGTTCTCTGCCTGAAAAAAACGATACACAGTGACTCAGTCACATACCATATCTGTGTGCACTGCTCAGCCCAGTGTGCTGCATCATCTATGTATATATCTGACTGTGCTCACACAGCTTATAATTGTGGGGGAGACTGGGGAGCAGTGCCAGTTATAGGTTATAGCAGGAGCCAGGAGTACATATTATTAAAATTAAACAGTGCACACTTTTGCTGCAGGAGTGCCACTGCCAGTGTGACTGACCAGTGACCTGACCACACTGACCACCAGTATAGTTAGTAGTATACTATATTGTGATTGCCTGAAAAAGTTAAACACTCGTCGTGTGACTTGTGTGGTGTTTTTTTTTTTATTCTATAAAAAACTCATTCTGCTGACAGACAGTGTCCAGCAGGTCCGTCATTATATAATATATACCTGTCCGGCTGCAGTAGTGATATATATATATTTTTTATATCATTATTTATCATCCAGTCGCAGCAGACACAGTACGGTAGTTCACGGCTGTAGCTACCTCTGTGTCGGCACTCGGCAGTCCATCCATAATTGTATACCACCTACCCGTGGTTTTTTTTTCTTTCTTCTTTATACATACATACTACATCTCATTATCAACCAGTCTATATTAGCAGCAGACACAGTACAGTAGTCCACGGCTGTAGCTACCTCTGTGTCGGCACTCGGCAGTCCGTCCATAATTGTATACCACCTACCCGTGGTTTTTTTTTCTTTCTTCTTTATACATACATACTACATCTCATTATCAACCAGTCTATATTAGCAGCAGACACAGTACAGTACGGTAGTTCATGGCTGTAGCTACCTCTGTGTCGGCACTCGGCAGTCCGTCCATAATTGTATACCACCTACCCGTGGTTTTTTTTTCTTTCTTCTTTATACATACATACTACATCTCTTTATCAACCAGTCTATATTAGCAGCAGACACAGTACAGTAGTCCACGGCTGTAGCTACCTCTGTGTCGGCACTCGGCAGTCCATCCATAATTGTATACCACCTACCCGTGGTTTTTTTTTCTTTCTTCTTTATACATACATACTACATCTCTTTATCAACCAGTCTATATTAGCAGCAGACACAGTACAGTAGTCCACGGCTGTAGCTACCTCTGTGTCGGCACTCGGCAGTCCGTCCATAATTGTATACCACCTACCCGTGGTTTTTTTTTCTTTCTTCTTTATACATACATACTACATCTCTTTATCAACCAGTCTATATTAGCAGCAGACACAGTACAGTAGTCCACGGCTGTAGCTACCTCTGTGTCGGCACTCGGCAGTCCATCCATAATTGTATACCACCTACCCGTGGTTTTTTTTTCTTTCTTCTTTATACATACATACTACATCTCTTTATCAACCAGTCTATATTAGCAGCAGACACAGTACAGTAGTCCACGGCTGTAGCTACCTCTGTGTCGGCACTCGGCAGTCCATCCATAATTGTATACCACCTACCCGTGGTTTTTTTTTCTTTCTTCTTTATACATACATACTACATCTCTTTATCAACCAGTCTATATTAGCAGCAGACACAGTACAGTAGTCCACGGCTGTAGCTACCTCTGTGTCGGCACTCGGCAGTCCGTCCATAATTGTATACCACCTACCCGTGGTTTTTTTTTCTTTCTTCTTTATACATACATACTACATCTCTTTATTAACCAGTCTATATTAGCAGCAGACACAGTACAGTAGTCCACGGCTGTAGCTACCTCTGTGTCGGCACTCGGCAGTCCATCCATAATTGTATACTAGTATCCATCCATCTCCATTGTTTACCTGAGGTGCCTTTTAGTTGTGCCTATTAAAATATGGAGAACAAAAATGTTGAGGTTCCAAAATTAGGGAAAGATCAAGATCCACTTCCACCTCGTGCTGAAGCTGCTGCCACTAGTCATGGCCGAGACGATGAAATGCCAGCAACGTCGTCTGCCAAGGCCGATGCCCAATGTCATAGTACAGAGCATGTCAAATCCAAAACACCAAATATCAGTAAAAAAAGGACTCCAAAACCTAAAATAAAATTGTCGTCGGAGAAGCGTAAACTTGCCAATATGCCATTTACCACACGGAGTGGCAAGGAACGGCTGAGGCCCTGGCCTATGTTCATGGCTAGTGGTTCAGCTTCACATGAGGATGGAAGCACTCAGCCTCTCGCTAGAAAAATGAAAAGACTCAAGCTGGCAAAAGCAGTAGCACCGCAAAGAACTGTGCGTTCTTCGAAATCCCAAATCCACAAGGAGAGTCCGACTCCAATTGTGTCGGTTGCGATGCCTGACCTTCCCAACACTGGACGTGAAGAGCATGCGCCTTCCTCCATTTGCACGCCCCCTGCAAGTGATGGAAGGAGCACCCGCAGTCCAGTTCCTGATAGTCAGATTGAAGATGTCAGTGTTGAAGTACACCAGGATGAGGAGGATATGGGTGTTGCTGGCGCTGGGGAGGAAATTGACCAGGAGGATTCTGATGGTGAGGTGGTTTGTTTAAGTCAGGCACCCGGGGAGACACCTGTTGTCCGTGGGAGGAATATGGCCGTTGACATGCCTGGTGAAAATACCAAAAAAATCAGCTCTTCGGTGTGGAAGTATTTCACCAGAAATGCGGACAACAGGTGTCAAGCCGTGTGTTCCCTTTGTCAAGCTGTAATAAGTAGGGGTAAGGACGTTAACCACCTCGGAACATCCTCCCTTATACGTCACCTGCAGCGCATTCATAATAAGTCAGTGACAAGTTCAAAAACTTGGGCCGACTGCGGAAGCAGTCCACTGACCAGTAAATCCCTTCCTCTTGTAAACAAGCTCACGCAAACCATCCCACCAACTCCCTCAGTGTCAATTTCCTCCTTCCCCAGGAATGCCAATAGTCCTGCAGGCCATGTCACTGGCAATTCTGATGATTCCTCTCCTGCCTGGGATTCCTCCGATGCATCCTTGCGTGTAACGCCTACTGCTGCTGGCGCTGCTGTTGTTGCTGGTGGGAGTCGATGGTCATCCCAGAGGGGAAGTCGTAAGACCACTTGTACTACTTCCACCAAGCAATTGACTGTCCAACAGTCCTTTGCGAGGAAGATGAAATATCACAGCAGTCATCCTACTGCAAAGCGGATAACTGAGGCCTTGACATCCTGGGTGGTGAGAAACGTGGTTCCGGTATCCATCATTACTGCAGAGCCAACTAGAGACTTGTTGGAGGTACTGTGTCCCCGGTACCAAATACCATCTAGGTTCCATTTCTCTAGGCAGGCGATACCGAAAATGTACACAGACCTCAGAAAAAGAGTCACCAGTGTCCTAAAAAATGCAGCTGTACCCAATGTCCACTTAACCACGGACATGTGGACAAGTGGAGCAGGGCAGGGTCAGGACTATATGACTGTGACAGCCCACTGGGTAGATGTATGGACTCCCGCCGCAAGAACAGCAGCGGCGGCACCAGTAGCAGCATCTCGCAAACGCCAACTCTTTCCTAGGCAGGCTACGCTTTGTATCACCGGTTTCCAGAATACGCACACAGCTGAAAACCTCTTACGGCAACTGAGGAAGATCATCGCGGAATGGCTTACCCCAATTGGACTCTCCTGTGGATTTGTGGCATCGGACAACGCCAGCAATATTGTGTGTGCATTAAATATGGGCAAATTCCAGCACGTCCCATGTTTTGCACATACCTTGAATTTGGTGGTGCAGAATTTTTAAAAAAACGACAGGGGCGTGCAAGAGATGCTGTCGGTGGCCAGAAGAATTGCGGGACACTTTCGGCGTACAGGCACCACGTACAGAAAACTGGAGCACCACCAAAAACTACTGAACCTGCCCTGCCATCATCTGAAGCAAGAAGTGGTAACGAGGTGGAATTCAACCCTCTATATGCTTCAGAGGTTGGAGGAGCAGCAAAAGGCCATTCAAGCCTATACAATTGAGCACGATATAGGAGGTGGAATGCACCTGTCTCAAGCGCAGTGGAGAATGATTTCAACGTTGTGCAAGGTTCTGATGCCCTTTGAACTTGCCACACGTGAAGTCAGTTCAGACACTGCCAGCCTGAGTCAGGTCATTCCCCTCATCAGGCTTTTGCAGAAGAAGCTGGAGACATTGAAGGAGGAGCTAACACGGAGCGATTCCGCTAGGCATGTGGGACTTGTGGATGGAGCCCTTAATTCGCTTAACAAGGATTCACGGGTGGTCAATCTGTTGAAATCAGAGCACTACATTTTGGCCACCGTGCTCGATCCTAGATTTAAAGCCTACCTTGGATCTCTCTTTCCGGCAGACACAAGTCTGCTGGGGTTGAAAGACCTGCTGGTGAGAAAATTGTCAAGTCAAGCGGAACGCGACCTGTCAACAACATCTCCTCCTTCACATTCTCCCGCAACTGGGGGTGCGAGGAAAAGGCTCAGAATTCCGAGCCCACCCGCTGGCGGTGATGCAGGGCAGTCTGGAGCGACTGCTGATGCTGACATCTGGTCCGGACTGAAGGACCTGACAACGATTACGGACATGTCGTCTACTGTCACTGCATATGATTCTCTCACCATTGAAAGAATGGTGGAGGATTATATGAGTGACCGCATCCAAGTAGGCACGTCACACAGTCCGTACTTATACTGGCAGGAAAAAGAGGAAATTTGGAGGCCCTTGCACAAACTGGCTTTATTCTACCTAAGTTGCCCTCCCACAAGTGTGTACTCCGAAAGAGTGTTTAGTGCCGCCGCTCACCTTGTCAGCAATCGGCGTACGAGGTTACATCCAGAAAATGTGGAGAAGATGATGTTCATTAAAATGAATTATAATCAATTCCTCCGTGGAGACATTCACCAGCAGCAATTGCCTCCACAAAGTACACAGGGTGCTGAGATGGTGGATTCCAGTGGGGACGAATTGATAATCTGTGAGGAGGGGGATGTACACGGTGATATATCGGAGGATGATGATGAGGTGGACATCTTGCCTCTGTAGAGCCAGTTTGTGCAAGGAGAGATTAATTGCTTCTTTTTTGGGGGGGGTCCAAACCAACCCGTCATATCAGTCACAGTCGTGTGGCAGACCCTGTCACTGAAATGATGGGTTGGTTAAAGTGTGCATGTCCTGTTTATACAACATAAGGGTGGGTGGGAGGGCCCAAGGACAATTCCATCTTGCACCTCTTTTTTCTTTTCTTTTTCTTTGCGTCACAGTCAGCTACCTCATTGCGCCTCTTTTTTTCTTTGCGTCATGTGCTGTTTGGGGAGGGTTTTTTGGAAGGGACATCCTGCGTGACACTGCAGTGCCACTCCTAGATGGGCCCGGTGTTTGTGTCGGCCACTAGGGTCGCTTATCTTACTCACACAGTCAGCTACCTCATTGCGCCTCTTTTTTTCTTTGCGTCATGTGCTGTTTGGGGAGGGTTTTTTGGAAGGGACATCCTGCGTGACACTGCAGTGCCACTCCTAGATGGGCCCGGTGTTTGTGTCGGCCACTAGGGTCGCTTATCTTACTCACACAGCTACCTCATTGCGCCTCTTTTTTTCTTTGCGTCATGTGCTGTTTGGGGAGGGTTTTTTGGAAGGGCCATCCTGCGTGACACTGCAGTGCCACTCCTAGATGGGCACGGTGTTTGTGTCGGCCACTAGGGTCGCTTATCTTACTCACACAGCTACCTCATTGCGCCTCTTTTTTTCTTTGCGTCATGTGCTGTTTGGGGAGGGTTTTTTGGAAGGGCCATCCTGCGTGACATTGCAGTGCCACTCCAAGATGGGCACGGTGTTTGTGTCGGCCACTAGGGTCGCTTAGCTTAGTCATCCAGCGACCTAGGTGCAAATTTTAGGACTAAAAATAATATTGTGAGGTGTGAGGTATTCAGAATAGACTGAAAATGAGTGGAAATTATGGTTTTTGAGGTTAATAATACTTTGGGATCAAAATGACCCCCAAATTCTATGATTTAAGCTGTTTTTTAGGGTTTTTTGAAAAAAAACACCCGAATCCAAAACACACCCGAATCCGACAAAAAAAATTCGGTGAGGTTTTGCCAAAACGCGGTCGAACCCAAAACACGGCCGCGGAACCGAACCCAAAACCAAAACACAAAACCCGAAAAATTTCAGGCGCTCATCTCTATTATTATGCACTTCTGTAATCATCATTTCCCACGGTGCACACAGATAACTGGCTTTTTTTAATCACAGAATCAGGAAACATGCCATTACCTAAAGAGGATAAATAATGTTTTCTGACAAAATGGTTTATCTGCCACATAATGTGAAGAGGGCAATAGCTACATCTAATTATCATAATCATAAAGTTCAATTTATCTTCCATTAGGAAACTCATTCTATTCAAATCTTATTCCCTAAATATTTAGATAACCCCTTAGTGAGATCCATTTGATGTTTTCCAGAGGGAATGAAAGACGTGGGGCAATTCAGAGATAAACCTCCTTCAATTTACCACGTGAGATGTGTGACCTGGAAGGCAGATATCTCTTTATAGCACACTGGGGGGAGGGGGGGAGGGGAGTAATGTAATAGGGTGTGAGAATCAGAAAATGATAGATTTTGGGAGAGTTCTTCTGTGGCTATTATTTACATAAGCTAAATCCACCTGGTTTTCCCATGTAAATGAGTGCCACTTGAAACAAAACAGGATAACTCTCACAAAATCTCTCACTTTCTGATTCTCACACCCTATTACATTCCCCCACAGACGTTTGTGGGGTAAAACTTTTAGGCTCCATTTACAGTATGCTCCTAATGAAGTTCTTCCAACATTCTTTAATGATATTTTTCCATTATTATAGTAGCTTACAGTCAGGGCCGGTTCTGGGGCTCTGTGCGCCCCGGCGGCATTAGGGGGCGTGGCTTCATACAGGGGGCATGGTCATTTACGCCCCCTGTACAGACTGAAATGATGTGCGGTGCGTGATGACATCATCGCGCACCGCACAGTAAAGGACCTCTCCACGAAGGAGTAGACATTAACGACTCACTCAACACAATGCTGGACAAAGCTGGCTTTGTAAATGAAGCGCAAACCAGGTAATTTGGCTGAGCATAATTAAATCCCTAGGTGATTACGAGCTACTCCCCTTTAAGCCATGTTTTATGTATTGCTGATTTAAGTGTCTTACTATTGGCAGTTGATTTTATATGCATCCAGTTAGGTTTGAGGGGTGTGTCAATACTTGTTTATAGGTTTATGTCTGTGACCAAATCTTCCCCCATATTTTTTCTTCTGGAAATCCCACCCTCCCTTACTGTTTCCCTGATTATTTCACCTGAATGCTATCTGCAACTACACTTGTTGTGGGAGGTTAAGAATGGCTCTATGGTTTGTGACTGAGTCAGTTGGCACAGTATCTTTAGATACTGTGGGGCAGATTTATTAAGCCTGGTGACGTGATAAAGTGGAAGGTGATAAAGGACCAGCCAGTCAGCTCCTAACTGTCATTTTTCAAACCCAGCCTGTGACATGGTAGTTAGGAGCTGATTGGCTGGTGCGTTATCACCTTCCACGTTATCACTTCACCGAGCATAATAAATCTGCCCCTGTTTCTATAAAGTGTTGGATAAACTGATCTGTGCTTTCTGCTTCATGTAAATTTAGTTTTTCATACCAAGTTCATAAAGGACATTAAGGAATCCTAAAATGGCATTAACAAAATATTGATTGCAGTGGTTCTCATTAACTGCACCTGCCCATTCTATACACAGGGAAAGTATCTCCAATGAACAGGGCCATATATAGGGTGGTGCCGAGTGTGCTCGCCACACAGCACACATGCCCTGTAGTCGCACACATGCATCCACCGTGAGAGACCCAGTCAGCGCCTGCAATTGCATCCAGTCGCGCCAGCTGCCCACTGTATGTAGCGCTACACACATTACAGCAGCACTGCCTGCCCGTGTGCTCCACCCCCTCCCTTTCGGCTCCCCTGTCTCTCACAGTCTGAAGACTACAGTAACAGTGACTGCTGTCAGGAATAATTAAGTGTGAAGCCACTCCGTGGCCTGGCTCAACAGGGAAGGTAAGCAGCACAGTAGCTCCTGGGGGAGAGGGAGGGAGGGAGGGAGGGAGGGAGGGAGGGGGTTTGTGGAAGGAGGAATGATGAAGAGGGAGGAGGAGCGATGATGAGGAGGATTGATGATGATTCAAAGCAGCTGGGGGGCAGGGAATAATGAGGAGGAGGAATGATGTGTATGAATGAGGAGGATTAATGATGAGGAATGAGGAGTTGAAATGAAGAGGAGGAATGATGATGATGATGCACAGCAGCTGTGGAGGTGATGAGGAGAAATGCAGAGGAGTAGGAATGAGAAGGAAGGGGAATAAGGACGAGCTCTACTGCGCGGTGTAATGTGTATAAGGGATACTACTGTGCGGTGTAACATGTGTAAGGTCTACTACTGTGCGATGTAATGTGTATGAGAGGTACTACTGTGCGGTGTAACATGTATAAGGCATACTGCTGTGAGGTGTAACATGTATAACGGATAATACTGTGCGGTGTAACGTGTATAAGGAGTACTATTGTGTGGTGTAATGTGTATAAGGTGTACTACTGTGCGGTTTACCGTGTATAAGGGGTACTACTGTGCAGTGTAACATGTATAAGAGGTACTACTGTGTGGTATAACGTGTATAAGGGGTACTACTGTGCGGTGTAATATGTATAAGGGGTACTACTGTGTGGTATAATGTGTATAAGGGGTACTACTGTGTGGTATAACGTGTATAAGGGGTAATACTGTGCGGTGTAATATGTATAAGGGGTACTACTGTGTGGTATAACGTGTATAAGGGGTAATACTGTGCGGTGTAATATGTATAAGGGGTACTACTGTGTGGTGTAACGTGTATAAGGGGTACTACTGGGTGGTATAAAGTGTATAAGGGGTACTACTGTGCGGTGTAATATGTATAAGGGGTACTACTGTGCGGTGTAATATGTATAAGGGGTACTACTGTGTGGTGTAATGTGTATAAGGGGTACTACTGTGTGGTGTAACGTGTATAAGGGGTACTACTGTGTGGTGTAATATGTATAAGGGGTACTACTGTGCGGTGTAACGTGTATAAGGGGTACTACTGTGTGGTGTAACATGAATAAGGGGTACTACTCTGCGGTGTAACGTGCATAAGGGTTACTACTGCACGGTGTAACGTGAAAAACCGACACTGCTGTTCAGTGTAATATGAATATGGGACACTGCCGAGTGGTGTTGGGACACTGCCGTGTGGTGTAATGTGAATATGGGACACTGCCATGTGGTGTAATGTGAATATGGGACATTGCGGTGCGGTGTGGTGTAAAATTAGTACTATTCTGTGGCCATGTCCCTACCCCATGAAGTTACACCCCTTTATTATTGGTGCGCGCCTCAGGCACACACTATCCAGGTTTTGAATATGGGGAGGGACACCAATTCTCTTTCTGGCACCAAAATGTCTAATTACGTCACTACCAGTGAAAGCCAAAGAACCTTATCCCCATTTCTTGCAGGCCACAGGACTTTCTGTCCTTTCACAAAAACATTTATAGTACAAACAAGTTACAGATAGACATTAAACCCTCAGAAGATATACTGTTGAGAGCAAATATGCATAGAGGAGGTGATGGCAAAGAAAGAGAGAAAGCAGAATATACTAATCAGGTTCCCCAAATCATTTAGTCATCATTCAAGCTGTACATGTATAGTGTACATGCAAATTGTCACAATTATACTTTTTCAAATTCCGTGGCTGCAAATTTGCTCTGATATATTTGTTCTGACCTTATCTATATAATAAAATCAAGCGCTGATTAAAATTATGTCATCAATAAGCATATGAGCATGCAATCTAAAATACACAAAGCCCACCTCCCAACTTCCACACACTCTGCCCACCCCCTTGCTCCCTCACCAACAAAAAAATAATAATTACACTGGCCACCCATAAAGATTAAACACAAAATCCAGAGACACAAATATCTATATGGATAATATTTGAAGGTAAAGTGGTTTCTGCTGCGTCCACTCACCTGACAAAAGTGATCCCTGTTATTACCTCAAGCAATCCCATCCCCTGATCACAGGGAATAAATTTGCCTATAGAGCTTTCCACTTCTCCTTCTCCTCCCTTATCCCTTACATTCTGCATCTTCCATATTGTTTTTTTCTCCCCACATCGAGGTATATTTACTAAGGTCCCGATTTTGACCGAGATGCCGTTTTTTCTTCAAAGTGTCATTTCGGTAATTTACTAAGCAAAAATCTCGGCAGTGATGAGGGCATTCGTAATATTTTGGAAGTCTTAGGAAAAAATCACAAATCATTACACCATCGGTCAAATACGCCTGCAATTTGGTAGAAATCGGTAATTTACTAAAAAGTGCAAATCACAAACACTGCCGACAATAGCCAAACACTGCCGTGCAGAAATACAATTCGTGAAAAAGTGCTAAAAAAAAACAGACCTGCTTTTTTATCCCGTGTTTGGATAGGCATGCAGGGATCCATGAGATCCGTGCATGTTTATCAGTGGGAAGGGGATGGGAAAGTGTTTATTTTTTGAAAAAAAAAAATGCATGGGGTTCCCCCTCCTAAGCAAAACCAGCCTCGGGCTCTTTGAGCCGGTCCTGGTTGCAAAAATATGGGGAAAAAAATGATAGAGGTTCCCCCATATTTAAACAACCAGCACCGGGCTCTGCGCCTGGTTCCAAAAATACGGGGGACAAAAAGCGTAGGGGTCCCCCGTATTTCTGAAACCAGCACCGGGCTCCACTAGCCAGATACATAATGCCACAGCCGGGGGACACTTTTATATAGCTCCCGGTGGCCCTGGCATTACATAACCAACTAGTCACCACTGGCCGGGGTACCCTGGAGGAGTGGGGACCCCTTCAATCAAGGGGTTCCCCCCCTCCAGCCACCCAAGGACCAGGGGTGAAGCCCGAGGCTGTCCCCCCCATCCATGGGCTGCGGATGGGAGGCTGATAGCCGTTGTGTAAAAAAATGAATATTGTTTTTAGTAGCAGTACTACAAGTCCCAGCAAGCCTCCCCCGCAAGCTGGTACTTGGAGAACCACAAGTACCAGCATGCGGAGGAAAACCGGGCCCGCTGGTACCTGTAGTACTACTACTAAAAAAATACCCCAATAAAAACATAAGACACACACCTTGAAAGTATAACTTTAATACATACATACACACCTCCATATACACATACTTACCTTATGTTCACACGAGGGTCGGTCCTCTTCTCCATGTAGAATCCATGGTGTACCTGTGGAAAAAATTATACTCACAAAATCCAGTGTAGAAGGCTCTTCTTCTTGTAATCCATTTGTAATCCACGTACTTGTCAAAATAAAAAAACGGATACCCGACCTCGCACTGAAAGGGGCCCCATGTTTTCACATGGGACCCCTTTCCCCGAATGCCAGGAACCCCCTCTGACTTAAGTCTAAGAGGGTTCCATCAGCCAATCAGGGAGCGCCACATTGGCTGTGTGCTCCTGTACTGTATGACAGGCGGCACACGGCAGTGTTACAATGTAGCGCTTATGCGCTCCATTGTAACCAATGGTGGGAACTTTGTGGTCAGCGGTGAGGTTACTTTCGGTCAACCGCTGACCACAAAGTTCCCACCATTGGTTATAATGGAGCGCATAGGCGCTACATTGTAACACTGCCGTGTGCCGCCTGTCATACAGTACAGGAGCACACAGCCAATCAGGAGGGTGCCACAATGTGGCGCTCCCTGATTGGCTGATGGAACCCTCTTAGACTTAAGTCAGAGGGGGTTCCTGGCATTCGGGAAAAGGGGTCCCATGTGAAAACATGGGGCCCCTTTCAGTGCGAGGTCGGGTATCCGTTTTTTTATTTTGACAAGTACGTGGATTACAAATGGATTACAAGAAGAAGAGCCTTCTACACTGGATTTTGTGAGTATAATTTTTTCCACAGGTACACCATGGATTCTACATGGAGAAGAGGACCGACCCTCGTGTGAACATAAGGTAAGTATGTGTATATGGAGGTGTGTATGTATGTATTAAAGTTATACTTTCAAGGTGTGTGTCTTATGTTTTTATTGGGGTATTTTTTTTAGTAGTAGTACTACAGGTACCAGCGGGCCCGGTTTTCCTCCGCATGCTGGTACTTGTGGTTCTCCAAGTACCAGCTTGCGGGGGAGGCTTGCTGGGACTTGTAGTACTGCTACTAAAAACAATATTCATTTTTTTACACAACGGCTATCAGCCTCCCATCCGCAGCCCATGGATGGGGGGGACAGCCTCGGGCTTCACCCCTGGTCCTTGGGTGGCTGGAGGGGGGGGACCCCTTGATTGAAGGGGTCCCCACTCCTCCAGGGTACCCCGTCCAGGGGTGACTAGTTGGTTATGTAATGCCAGGGCCGCCGGGAGCTATATAAAAGTGTCCCCCGGCTGTGGCATCATGTATCTGGCTAGTGGAGCCCGGTGCTGGTTTCAGAAATACGGGGGACCCCTACGCTTTTTGTCCCCCGTATTTTTGGAACCAGGACCAGGCGCAGAGCCCGGTGCTGGTTGTTTAAATATGGGGGAACCTCTATCATTTTTTCCCCCATATTTTTGCAACCAGGACCGGCTCAAAGAGCCCGAGGCTGGTTTTGCTTAGGAGGGGGGACCCCACGCAATTTTTTTTTTTATTTTAACACTGCTTTTTTTTTTAATAAAGGTGCACAATGAAGCCCAGCACGGATCTCTCAGATCCGGCCGAGATTCATTGTATTAAAGTCGGCAGTGTTTTACAAGTCACTCACGTAAAACACTGCCTAAAAAAAACGAATGACATCGACAAAACCGAAAATGCAGAATACGGCAGCTAAGTAAATTAGTCGTACTAAATTCAAAAAGTTGCATATTTACACTTTCGATGTCATTCGTGATTGAACTTTGACCTCAAACGGGAAAATACGAATTTTAGTAAATATACCCCATCCTGTTTGTACTCCTGATGTCTAACAAAGATGATTTAATCATCTCTGATATACCAGTTATTATTATTATTATTAAGATCTTTATGTGGCTCCATTACTTTTTATAGTTTCTTAATACCCTTACTATGTGGTTTTATTATTTTGGATATGTCCTTATATTTAAATCTCTGTTTATATACTCATTTTATTTTATTGTTTTACCCTTTTTCTTGTCCCATTTACTTATGTCTTCTTCTTATGTTAAGTTTTTTGTTTCTTGTTAGTCTGTTATGTTTTTGTGAGCCATCCTACAATGATGTACATATACCATGTTTTGTTTACTTATTTTATATGCATAATTTAAGTATTTTTGCTTCACAATAAAAATACTTAATAAAAATAAAATAAAATCCAAGAGCACAAACATGCATGTTAGGTCCACCGTGCACATGGGCCAACTCGACAATGTGCACAGTGTACACCGCTGCCAGCAAGTGGTCGGTGCGACAACTGGAACAGCTAAAGCTAGGCCCACAGGATAAAGGTACTGAAGTCTAAAAATAAGAGAGTAATAGGGGAGTGCAAGCACAGAGGGGGATGCAGATATAGAGGGGCAGGAGAGAGATAGGAGGCAAGAGTAGAGTGAGAGAAATAGAGGAGGAAGGGTGTCAGAGGGAGAAAGAGACATAGATGGAAGGAGAGAGAGATGGAGTAAAAGGGGAGAGAAGAAAAAGAGGTGTGGAGCGCTGAAAGGAGATAAGGGGAATAAAAAAGAAGAAAAAAACAGGCAGTGCCAATAAGTCCCAACCTATTTATATAGATGTGATTTACAGAAGAAAAAACTAGCAAACTTCCTTTGTTACCCGACAATGAAAGTTTTATCAAGAGTTTGTTCACACATCGGTATCAGAGGATGCTACCACGGTTCATTCAGGATTCAACGTGACGTTAGAAAACCACTCAGATAATACTGGCCCTGACGCCTGCCAGCACCTGCTGCTCACATGAAATGAGCAACAGTGTATTTATCTCACAGTGACTCAGGGATTATACTGAGCTCTAGATCACGCTGCTCATGGTGTGAACATCAAACCGCGTGCAGGCGCCAGAATGCTTGTAGTGGTTTCAGAGCAGCGAAAGTACATACCCCAGAACTGCACATGCGAAGGAGCCTGTAACATGTCAACTCTGCGCACTTAACTTATGGATGATGGTGGAGATGCACCAAACAGTTGAGATAAAATAGAGAAGTTGCCCGCAGCAGCCAATGAGAGTCTGTTATTTTATGTGTGCTAGATAAAGCTGATTAGTTGCTTTGGGCAACTTCTCCACTTAATCTCTCTCCAAGGCTTGATACATCTCCCCTGATTTCTTCCTATAGAGTACACCAGTGGTTCTCAAACTCGGTCCTCAGGACCCCACACAGTAGTGCATGTTTTGCATGTAACCCAGCAGGTGCACAGGTGTAGTAATTACTCACTGACACATTTAAAAGGTCCACAGGTCAAGCTAATTATTTATTTTGTGATTCTGTGAGGAGACCTGCAAAACATGCACTGTGTGGGGTCCTGAGGACCGAGTTTGAGAACCTGTGGAGTACACAATGGATTTATGTGTAAAACTAAACACACACAAGCTGCAATTCAGTTTTGTCACCCAACTGATAAACAATGAGATACCTGTATGTAACAGTTTGGCACCATACACAGCAGGACAATCAGAATACCGCCCAATCATCCCCGTTTCGGCAGAGCAGACCTGATTGGAACTATGCTGCCCAAATCAGTGCTGCTATTGGGGAGGTATATTTCAGTCACCAATTAGGTACTGTATATTTCATTCACTGAATGCCAGGGATGCGGTCAAGATCCCGCCGGACGGAATCCCAGCAGTCGAAATCCCGACACCGGGATCCCGACCGGCACAATCCCGGCATATTCTCCTTCTGTGGGTGTCCACCACACCCATAGAGGGAGAATAAATTAGTGTGCCCACAGCGTGGCGAGCGCAGCGAGCCCGCAAGGGGCTGCGTTGCGCTCACCCCCCTGTCGGGATTGTGCCAGTCGGGATCCCGGTGTCGGTATTCCGAACGCCGGGGATCCCGTCCGGTGGTATTTCGTACTGATCCCGACTGCCATGCACCTACCCCGGCATGTGCAGAACTACAAAGGGAAGCAACAGGATGGGGAGCATCCCAGCCTGTCTGTGACACGTGGCCACTCCCCCTTACCACTGGCAGTGGTGCATGCTCTCTTCCTGATCCTCACCAAGCCAAGGTATGACTTCAGACCAAGTGACCAGTTTGCAATGGAAATCCAGCAAAATGTGCTCTATTACTCATTCCTAGCCCATCAATAATCTCATTTATGACCTGATAGACCACTCTAGTTCCACAGTCAATTTTCTTCAGGGTCCAGACCTGGCTTTGCAACTGAACATGCACAGCCTGCACACTGTGAAGGTGTGTTCAGTGATTACCAGAGAGGGATTAGTAGAATCCCTCTCCGATACAAATCACGAAGTGTAGCCCATAGGCTACAATGTGCTAACGCCATTTAAAGAAAGCTTCCGAAACTTGGTAAATGATCACTGGTAAATGACATCTGCCGAGATCCCCCTTTGGTAAATACTCACTGATGCTTAAAAATACAGCAATGCTCAGCAAATAGCTGTTTTCTGAACAGTTGGCACATCTTTGGGCAACTTTGAGATATATTATTCAGACAGTTGAAAAACAAAGTCCAAATTTGCATCAAGTACAGAGACGGCCCATAGTCTTAAATATGCAAACTGGTGGTGGCTCCAGAGGTGGGGCTGCAATGCAGTTCAAATTTCAAATCGGGGAGCCACTCCAACCGCCACCAACTGTCACTCAAATTGACTCGCTGGCAGTTGATGTGGCTCCCCTATTTGAATTTTGGACTGCACTGCAGCCCCGCCTCTGGAGCCGCCACAGGCTAACTGTAACAGCTGCTCACCACTGAAGGGAGGGTTGGGTTTCACAAATTCATATACATGAAGAGAAATTGAGTTTTTATTGCATGTGTTACTTTTGTGTGTTTGGATGTTTATATTACATTGGTCAAAGCATGCCTACAGTATAAATGTGTTTCCCATAATAAGTAGAAATGTGTGGTTCAGTTCTCCAGAAATCCGAATACACACAAATTTTGTGGATCTGAACTGAAAAAAAAATCTGGTCTGGATCTCCCTAGAAGATCCGATCCGAACTGAGTCCTGATTCGGATCTTCCCATGGGTCGAAATTTGAATTTTAAATCCAAATTTTGGATTACAAAAATGACACAATTTTAGCCGTCTTAATCAATTTTTATTGAGTTTTAACAATGATTAGCGATATTTCTATAGTTTTTTTTATCAATGGTTATCGATTTATTTATTTTTTGACTATTTTTGCCTGAACCGAAAAAACTGAATCTGAACCAAACCATGAGGATGAAATTAGAACCAAAACCTAAACGTGGGTTCCGCGCATATCTCTAATATTAAGTGCAGTGTGGCAAAGCATGCCAATGATAGGTCAGGACTTTGGCTTGCTTCCTGCTTACCTGCTAAACTCAAGTCTCTTTGCTTTGCAACTCCCATCTAAACAGAACTCCTACATTACTTCTCCATTCCTTGAATCTCATTGAAATAATCTGGACCCACAGACCACAACCTCATTACAGGTTGAGTATCCCATATCCAAATATTCAGAAATACGGAATATTCTGAAATTCTGAATTTTTTGAGTGAGAGTGAGATAGTGAAACCTTTGTTTTCTGATGGCTAAATGTACACAAACTTTGTTTAATACACAAAGTTATTAAAAATATTGCATTAAATTACCTTCAGACTGTGTGTATAAGGTGTATATGAAACAAATGAATTGTGTGAATGTACACACACTTTGTTTAATGCACAAAGTTATCAAAAATATTGGCTACAATTACCTTCAGGCTGTGTGTATAAGGTGTATATGAAACATAAATGCATTCTGAGCTTAGACTTAGGTCCCATCACCATGATATCTCATTATGGTATGCAATTATTCCAAACTACGGAAAAATCCGATATCCAAAATACTTCTGGTCCCAAGCATTTTGGATAAGGGATACTCAACCTGTATTACATACAGCATGGGTGCATAAGTGTGTAGAGACATACTGGGGTTGATTCAAATGGTTGAAAAGTCAGTTGGGAGTCTGTTTTTTCCTAATAGACAGGAAAAAGACACCCAAACAACTTTTCAAACATTTGAATTCCACCCACTGGCCCTCATTCCGAGTTGTTCGCTCGCAAGCTGCTTTTAGCAGCTTTGCACACGCTAAGCCGCCGCCTACTGGGAGTGAATCTTAGCTTATCAAAATTGCGAAAAGACTTCTCTGTGCAGTTTCTGAGTAGCTCGAGACTTACTCTGCCAGTGCGATCAGTTCAGTGCTTGTCGTTCCTGGTTTGACGTCACAAACACACCCAGCGTTCGCCCAGACACTCCTCCGTTTCTCCAGCCACTCCCGCGTTTTTCCCAGAAACGGTAGCGTTTTTTCACACACTCCCATAAAACGGCCAGTTTCCGCCCAGAAACACCCACTTCCTGTCAATCACATTACGATCACCAGAACGAAGAAAAAACCTCGTAATGCCGTGAGTAAAATACCTAACTGCATAGCAAATTTACTTGGCGCAGTCGCACTGCGGTCATTGCGCATGCGCATTAGCGACTAATCGCTCCGTTGCGAGAAAAAAATAACGAGCGAACAACTCAGAATGACCCCCACTGTGCGCACTTTCTGAAATGCCTCACAAGCTTCCCTGTAAAAACTGTGCATTCATGCTGCACCTCAAATAGCACCAGCGGTGCAGAATCACCAGCAAACGGTTTACCACAACATTATTGCGGCCTCAAGATTTCATGTTGACAAATAAAACAACACAAAGTTGGGTAAGTCTGCACAGGATCTGTTTTTATTAAGGTCAATAGGTGTTTGATATTGAAAAACCAACATATGGTTATATTAATGTAAATGTAACTGGCGCTAGGTTGGTGGTGCAGGGAATACCAGGTACCGTAGGTACTCTAACACACGGCATTGGGCCCAGCACATTTCTGGAATAATATCAGTACCACATGAGGCAGGATACGGTCATTAGGTCGACACCACTTAGGTCGACAGTCATTAGGTCGACGTGAATTAGGTTGACAGGGTCACTAGGTTGACAGGATCATTAGGTCGACATGTACTAGGTTGACAGGTCAAACGGTCGACATGAGTTTTTCACATTTTTTTTAAATTTTTGGACTTTTTCATACTTTATGATCAACGTGGACTACAATTGGGAACGGTAACCTGTGCCGAGCGGTAGCGGAGCGAGACACCTTGCCTGAAGCATGGCGAGCGAAGCGAGCCATGCGAGGGGACATGGTGCACTAATTGGGGTTCCCCGTCACTTTACAAAGGAAACGACACCAAAAAAAGAAAAAAAAACCCTCATGTCGACCTTTTGACCCGTTGACCTAGGACATGACGACCCAATGACCATGTCAACCCAGTGACACCTAATGCATGTCGACCAATAGTGGTCGACAAAATGACTGTCGACCTAAGTTGTGTCGACCCAATGACCCATACCCCATGAGACATAGCACAACAGGGGATTTATTGAGCCTGGTGAAAATTCTCTTCTCTATAATTTTCCTTTATTTTTGAGGGGTGAACAATTTTTAGTCTCACCAAAGAGAAAGATTTACAATTTATATATATAGTTATATCGCTATATGATATATTTTATGTGGATATACTTCTATTCCTGTTTCCTTTTTTACTTTTAAAATGACTGTAATAAAAGTTATATTTTATGTATCGATTTATAATATTTTTTCTTATCTATTCTAAGTGTGCCCCAGGATAGATTATCGCTATATGATATATTTTATGTGGATATACTTCTATTCCTGTTTCCTTTTTTACTTTTAAAATGACTGTAATAAAAGTTATATTTTATGTATCGATTTATAATATTTTTTCTTATCTATTCTAAGTGTGCCCCAGGATAGATATATAGGTGGTCATTCCGAGTTGATCTTACGTAGCAACTTTTTGCTGCTCGTGCGATCAACTACACGCCGCCTATGGGGGAGTGTATTTTAGCATAGCAGGGCTGCGATCGCTTGTGCAGCCCTGCTATGCTAAAAAAGTTTCCTGCAGAACAAGACTAGCCCTGCAGCTACTTACCCAGTGCGACGGATCCAGCGATGAAGGTCCCGGCTGTGACGTCAGACATCCGCCCTCCAAACGTCTGGACACGCCTGCGTTCACCTTACCACGCCCGGGAAAATGGTGAGTAGAATCTCCTTACCGCTGTCAATCTTCTTGTGATTGGGCCTGCGATCACAATGCGGGCGCCGCGCAACCGCAGTTCTGACCCGTTCGCGTGCGAATGGGTCGGAATGACCCCCATAGTCGTTTCTGTTTTTTTGCGTCTATGCAAAAAGCAGCCCTTTGCTGACAAATAAAACAAATCACATTATATTAAAAATAATCATAATGCTTGGAAGTTAATGCAAATAAATGATCTGCCATCACATCTGAGTAAATGAACACAAATAAATGTTGTTTTTTTGTTTTTGTTTTTTATCAATGGGCGTTTACAGTTAATATAGTATTTACTAGAACATGGCAATGCCCGAAACAACGCAAAGTAAATATATTAATATTATTGGTGGTCATTCGCTAGTTGTT
This sequence comes from Pseudophryne corroboree, assembly GCF_028390025.1. Lineage (NCBI taxonomy): Eukaryota > Metazoa > Chordata > Amphibia > Anura > Myobatrachidae > Pseudophryne > Pseudophryne corroboree. Next base: position 99,775,115 of record NC_086445.1, on the reverse strand, counting down.
TGCTCGTTGCCGATTTTCGCTATGCTGCGATTTGTTGCTAAATGCGCATGCGCATGGTACGCCGCGTGCATGCACTTAGTTATCTAACTAAAAACTTAGCAGTTTTGCCGTTGTCTTTACGGCGCTTTTCAGTCGCAATGCTGATCGGTGAATGATTGACAGGAAAGGGGCGTTTCTGGGTGGTAACTGAGCGTTTTCCGGGAGTGTGCTAAAAAACGCAGGCGTGTCAGGGAAAAACGCGGGAGTGTCTGGAGAAACGGGGGAGTGGCTGGCCGAACGCAGGGCGTGTTTGTAACGTCAAACCAGGAACTAAACGGACTGAGCTGATCGCAATCTGCGAGTAGGTCTGGAGCTACTCAGAAACTGCAAGAAATTATTTAGTAGCAATTCTGCTACTCTGTCGTTCGCTATTCTGATAAGCTAAGATACACTCCCAGAGGGAGGCGGCCTAGCGTTTGCATTGCTGCTAAAAGCAGCTAACGAGCGAACAACTCGGAATGAGGGCCTTTGTGCTAATTGCTATATTACACACTGCAGTACAATGAGGGGGCCGTAAAGCACTCTGGGGTCATTCTGACCCGATCACACGCTGCAGTTTTTCGCAGCATAGCGATCGGGTCAGAACTGCGTATGCGCCGGCGCCCGCAGTGCACCGGCGCATGGCCGCCCGTCGCTGCGCTACGATTGCCTGACAGGCAGAGACGGTCGATGGGCAGGAGGGGGCGAAACGGCGGCCGCCGTTTAGTGGGCGCGGTCCGGCCAACGCAGGCGTGGCCGGACAGTGCGGGGACTGTCCCGCAGCGTCTGCGTGACATCACACGCAACCACTGTGGGCTGGGGAGCGATGAGTAGCTCCCGGCCAGCACGCTAAAGCTGCGCTGGCCGGGAGCTACTCTAGAAGTGCAAAGGCATCGCCGCTTCTGCGGGGGAGGGGGGCGGCACTGGCATGCGGGGCGGACTAGCCCTGTGCTAAATCTAGCACAGCTACGATCAACTCGGAATGACCCCCCTATTCAGAAAATAAGGGAAGACACAGACAGGTCTAACAATTCTGATGCACAAAGTGCAGTATTATGGTGCTGTGAGAGAAGAAATTCATTTTATGCTCAAGGGAGGTGAGAGGAAAATGTCAGACTTCTAAGGTTCTATTGTTCTGCTAAACAATATTGCTGTTTTTCCACTGACATTGCCTTAACTCTCTATATTGCTGTCAGAGAACTCAATATCCTATAAGGAATGGATGACGGTGTACCAGCCATATATGGAAGCCTAGGTGGCGATTTATGTTTTTGCTGGTGGGTGATCAGCAGGAGGCGGCAGCGGGAAAGATCTGATGGCCGCAGCAGTGACTAATGCCCATTACACATTATGCCACACACCGTAATGCCCATTACACATTATGCCACACATCGTAATGTTTATTACATGTAATGCTACACACCGTAACACTTATTATGCGTTATGCCACACATTAACGCCAATTACATATTATGCCACACACAGTTATGGCCCTGACACCATTTTATGCCCCACACACAATAATGCCACTTACAAATTATGACAGACAGTAAAGCTTCAAATTACTTTTAAATTACATGCCTGTTGTCAGGGGTCTCATGCTGATTGCCAAGGGTTTCCTCCGTGTTGTCAGGGGTTTCATCCTCTGGGTTCCATCCTCGCAGGGGTCTCCTGCGCATTGGCTGGGGTTTCATATTCATTGCCGGGGTCTCCTACGCGTTGCCAGACATTTCATGTGCATTGCCAGGCATTTCCTGGGCGTTGCCAGGGGTTTCCTGAGTGTTGCCAGGGGTCTCCTGTGTGTTACCAGGGGTTTCCTGCATATTGCCAGACATTTCATGTGCATTGCCAGGCATTTCATGGGCGTTGCCAGGGGTTTCCTGCGTGTTGCCAGGGGTCTCCTGTGTGTTACCAGGGGTTTCCTGCATATTGCCAGGGGTTTCCTGCGTGTTGCTAGAGTCTCCTGTGTGTTGCCAGGGGTTTCCTGCGTGTTGCCAGGGGTCTCCTGTGTGTTACCAGGGGTTTCCTGCATATTGCCAGGAAATTCCTGCGTGTTGCCCCAGTAAAGTTAGGGAGGGTGGGTACGGGCATCATTAAGGTTGCTGCTAGCCCCCGTAGTATATTGAGACGCGATGAGGGCTGCGGAAGCGCTTCCATACAATAGCATTGTAAAAAAACACCCTCTTAAAATGCCTGCTGCCGAGGAGACAGGCGCTAGAGGTCAAATGTGACCTTTAGCGTCTGTCTCCTCCTCCGCGGCGGCCATTTTTGGTAGTTTTTTTTACACTGATATGGTACGGAAGTGCTTCCGCAGCCCCCAGTGCGTCTCAATCTACTGCAGGGGCTGTGGGGGCTAGCTTTACTCGGGCAGCGGCTCCGTGGGTGCTCCTTGTTGTCCGTGGGTGCTCGGGCCCAGGAGCACCCACGGAATCGTCGCCTATGTATGGAAGTGGGGCTTATTTACCAAAAGAGAAGAGCAAGTGCCAACATCAATTGTACCCAGATGTACTGTATTAGCTTTCTTAGCCTGCTTGAGCCGGCCTTATACAGAGATTATCTATCCAATCCTGCCACTTTGCAACAGCTCTGGACAATTATTGCTCAGTGCACGCATATGAATGATAATCGCTCCTGAATCCGGAATCGACATTTGTGATCGTTGGATTTGATTTTCCAACATGTTTGATCTTCCAGACACATCGTTCAGTGTATGGAGGCACTGCAAAATCGATTAAATTGCTCAGCCTGGCATACTATTGGATGGAAGAAAATCTACAGCGTATGGCCAACTTTACACTACAATGCTACAAGCTTCTATCTGATTGGTTGCGTACTGGTTGCAACACACTTTCTGTTGTGACTCATGTTACCAAGACGCATATTCATTAATCTGCCCAATCTGCTCCCCCAATACTTTGGTATCCTAATTGCACCGTCAGATACCGTATTACCAGAGAAATTCAATACCACTCCGGTGCGGAGACAGCTGCTTTACACTGGCAGTTACAGCACAGTGCAATGCTAATTAGCTGTTGGTAGGGTGGCCAATCCCAGGCCATTTTTTCGGGATTGAAAAATGGTCAATCCCGGGATTCCTAGGATACCCGGAATTGGTTTGTTTACGGTGTCAATGCCCCCTCCCCTGCACCACCTCGCACATATAACTCACAACCAAAGTATCTTTCCTTACTCCGGTTTGGTGAGGTCGGTGAGGCAGGCAGCTGACTGCGTAGCATGATCTCTGACTTCACGTCATACTGCCAAGGGGGAGGAGGGAGCTGAGCAGCATCTGAGCCTCTTGAGGACACAACTCTGCCTGGCATTAAAAAAAACAAAAGAGCTCCTGATCCCGAAATCCCCGGGATTGGAGCTTCCAACCCAAGGATTGAATCCCAGACGGTTTCTGGCCTAAATCCCAGGCTCCTCCCTTTCACCTACATGAAGGAGTGAGTTCCAGCAAACTTTGAAAAAAAAATTTAAGCAGGAGATATCAGTGATTTGGCCTGTATTACCTGTGTAATGAATGGCCTGATTCTTGGATTTTACAAATGGAAAAGAAAATTACTATTTTCACTTACATTTTGGCATGATGAATGGGTCCCATAATAATACACAAATAATAGACACCTTTCATTCCTAGAGCCACGGACAGTGGGACTAAAATTGAACAAAACTGATAGTGACAGGATTTATTATCGGGGGGGGGGGGGGGGACAGAATGCTGCACACAATTTATCAGGTAATTTCCACAATGCGTTGTTTTCTATCCCTGGCACAAAAGAAATGATAGAATTATATGTGTCTCAGTCGCATATAAATTCAAATATTGCTTCGTGGGTTCAGTACTTTTTTTTTGTGTGTATCATTATTACTCTTGTGTGAAAAAAGGAGATTTATGGTAGACTTAACATTGTTAACTCTCTTTCTGCGAGGTACACTGGGTTCCACAGGGTACATCGGGTGTGGAGATGGATCTTGATCCAGGCACCAACAGGTTAAATCTTTAGCTGTCCCAGGATGCATAATAGCAACAGGAGCTGGAAGTCCAGCCTGCGCATAAGCTTGTGTAATCACCATTCCAATCCATCTGGCCAAGGTTTGCTTATTCGCAGGCCATCCACATTTGTGGAAACCAAACAGTACAAAAAGGGTGTCTGACCTCCTAATAGAGGCAGTTCTATCCACATATATGCTGAGAGCCCGTACCACATCCAAAGACCGTTCTTTGTAGGACAATTCAGAAGAGATGAAGGCCGGAACCACAATCTCTTGATTAAGGTGAAAAGATGACACCACCTTAGGTAAATAACCAGGGCGAGTTCTAAGAACTGCTTGGTCACGATGAAATATCAGAAAGGGTGGACGACAGGACGAAGCGCCTTGGTCCGACACCCTTCTGGCAGAGGCAATAGCCAGTAAAAACAGGACCTTGGCCGTGAGCCATTTGAGGTCCACTGTCTCAAGAGGTTCAAATGGAGACTCTTGCAGGGCATTCAGGACAACAGACAAATCCCATGGAGCGACAGGAGGGACATAGGGAGGCTGAATCCGCAATACGCCCTGAGTGAAGGTATGAACGTCAGGTATAGACGCAATCTTTCTCTGAAACCACACCGACAAGGCAGATATGTGAACCTTGACGGAGGCCAGATGAAGGCCTAAGTCCAAGCTTTGTTGTAGGAAAGCCAGGATTCTGGATGTTTTGAATCTGTACACATCATAGTTATTATCAGCACACCAGGTGAAGTAAGAATTCCAGACTTTGTAATAGATCCGGGCAGATGCAGGTTTGCGGGCTTTCAACATAGTTTGAATGACAACCTCAGAAAATTCTTTTGCCCTTAGGAGTGAAGCTTCAAGAGCCACGCCATCAAAGCCAGTCTGGCAAGGTCTGGATAGAGACAAGGGCCCTGTACGAGTAGGTCTGGTCGTTGAGTAAGTAGAAAAGGACGCTCTGTCGATAGACCCTGCAGGTCTGAGAACCAACGCCGTCTGGGCCACGCTGGAGTAACTAGAAGTAGTATTCCTCCTTCTTGCTTGAACTTCCGCAGTACCCTGGGTAGGAGTGACACTGGAGGGAACATGTAAGGCAGCCGAAAGTTCCATGGAATTGATAAGTGCATCCACGAACGCTGCTTGAGGTGTCCCTGGTCCTTGATCCGAAGACTGGAACTTTGTGATTGTGTCGAGACGCCATCAGGTCTACATCTGGTAGGCCCCACTAGTCCACTAGGAGTTGAAAGACCTCCGGATGAAGGCTCCACTCTCAGGCGTGCGCATCCTGGCAACTGAGGATGTCCGCTTCCCAGTTGAGGACACCCGGAATGAACTGTGCATGTCCAGCAGTGCCCCCATGTGCATTATGCTCTGAGCTGGGACCAGCGAGGACTTCTTCCAATTAATGAGCCACCCGTGGGCTTGTAGGAAGCTTACTGTCAGTTGTAGATGACTGAGAAGGACGTCGTGGAAGTTTGCCAGGATCAGCAAGTCATCTAGAGACGGCAGGATCCTGATTCCCTGGCAACGGAGATGAGCCGTCATCACGGCCATAACCTTGGTGAAGATCCGAGGGGCCGTAGCCAGACCAAATGGCAGAGCCTGAAACTGACAGTGGATGTTGCCAATAGCAAACCGCAGATACTGCTGATGCGACATGGCAATAGCTATATGCAGGTATGCATCTTGTATATCCAGGGATACCATATAGTCTCCGGGTTCCATGGCCAGTACAATTGAGCGCAGAGTTTTCATACGGAAAAGATCCATTGGGTTTTGGAGCTAGAAACAGGGTTGAGTATTATCCTTTGCCTCTCTGGGACAGAGGTACCGGCACCACCACTCCTGTATCCAGGAGGGAACTCACAACCAATTGTAGAGCTTGCGCTTTTAACGGATCCGAAGGAATAACCGTGATGCAAAATTGGCGAGGGGGACGTCTCTAGAAGGAGACTGCATACCCGTGAGAGACGACTTCCCACACCCAAGCGTCTGAAGTGGTCTTTAACCAGACCTGGGTGAACTGTAGAAGTCGGCCCCCCACCCTGGGATCCTGGGGAACAGTTTGTTCCCCATCCTCATCAGAAAAAAACTTCTGAGAGATGCGTAGATTGTGAGGATGAAGCAGCTCGCTTAGATGACCTAGGGACACGAGTGTGACCTATAGCAGGTTTATGTCTAACCAAAGATTGGTTTAATTGCTGCAACTGGTTAGACAAATTATCCACCCAAGGCAGATTAACCACAGGGACAATTTGTGGCTGTAGTGGCACAGGTGATCCCATAGCAGGCGTAAGACGGTCTACCAGAGTACCCAACAGAGTGGCTCCTGATTGGTTGCAGGAGCTGCGGACTGACTGGGAGAGGTATGACACACAGTACACAGATCATCATATAAAACTTCCCCCTCAGTAAATCGTTGGTGCATGCCCTGCATGATGCGGAAGCGTCCCCGAACTTACAGCCCTTTTTGTTACACATTTCAGTAAATGCAACAATTGGGCATATGAGTACGATAAAGCCAGACAGAGTACAACACCTGCGAACAAATTCTTTAGTATGTGACCGAGTACCCAGTACACAACACCTGCGAATAAATCCGGTATTGTGTGACTGAGTCCCCAGTACACAAAACCTGCGAATAAATCCGGTATTATGTGACTGAGTACACAGTATAATACACATAATAGGTAAATACTGTGACACACTATATAATAGACCCTGACGCACCTAGTCCCTTAGGGTACAGAATATAGTGATAGATATATCAGGGTAACACTGAAAGTGAAATCCACACAGCAGATACAGGCACACACAGTCACAGTGACAATGCAGATAATTATTAGTATGACAACAAAACTGCACTGGACTACTATATATATATATATATATATATATATATATATATATATATATAAAAAACACAGCATGGTCCTAGACCGGAGGTATATATCAGAATACTCGTACAATGGGGGTAATTCCAAGTTGATCGCAGCAGGATTTTTGATAGCAACTGGGCAAAACCATGTGCACTGCAGGGGAGGCAGATATAACATGTGCAGAGAGAGTTAGATTTGGGTGGGTTATATTGTTTCTGTGCAGGGTAAATACTGGCTGCTTTATTTTTACACTGCAAATAAGATTGCAGATTAAACACACCCCACCCAAATCTAACTCTCTCTGCACATGTTATATCTGCCCCCCTGCAGTGCACATGGTTTTGCCCAGTTGCTATCAAAAATCCTGCTGCGATCAACTTGTAATTACCCCCAATATGAGGGTAATTCCAAGTTGATCGCAGCAGGAAATTTTTTAGCAATTGGGCAAAACCATGTGGGGCAGATATAACATTTGCAGAGAGAGCTAGATTTGGGTGTGGTGTGTTCAATCTGCAATCTAATTTGCAGTGTAAAAATAAAGTAGCCAGTATTGACTCTGCACAGAAATAAAAATAACCCACCCAAATCTAACTCTCTCTGCAAATGTTATATCTGCCCCCCCCTGCAGTGCACATGGTTTTGCCCAATTGCTAACTTTCTTGCTGCTGCAATCAACTCATAATTACCTCCTATATTCTGTAACAGGTGCACTTGTTCTTAACTACCGCTGTCTGTAAATAGACATGTAGAATACTTAAGTGTTTGTAAAGTCACAGCGCTGTATACAGGCTGCTTTACAAGGGAGACCTTGCCCTGTAGTCCCGGAGATCAGCCGCAGCTATACCTAAGATGGCACCCAGCGTCTCAGTCAGGGAGTGAGGGAGAGTAGAAAGTAGCTCCAGGGCAGGAAAATCTGCTCAGAGATGGTGCCCTGGGCCGGGGGAGGGGCTACAGGTCAAGCGCCGGCTTCTCTATGCTGGTCCTCACCGCCTGGTACTACGGAGTCTTATTAAACTGGGTGTTAGTACACCCGACCTGTACTCCTATGCCCTGACAGATATAGTGGGGTCCCTGTGCGTAACAGTGTCCATGCCAGCGTCGCAGTCCATCTCCCTAGACTGCGAACGGAACGTGATTTAATAGCGGGTCCCACCTGGGGGACCCTCTTACCTCTTCCCTGTAGGAGCCATGCGAACCAGGAGAGCGTCTGCGACCATGTGCCTAGAGCTAGAGTGTCTCCGCCGCAAGTACCCGGGAACTGAGCCGCGGGAGTATGCAACGCCGCTTTGGAGGTGCAGCAAAGAATGTTACTCTGACATGTAAGTGCTGCGGCCCTTGAAGTCTTCTTAGAAAGCTTTATTCAGGGCTGCCCAGCGCAGCCCCCCTGTTGACTAGCCTGCTCTGCAGGCACCAACTCAAAACTGAGCTCACAGTGCCTGGAGGCGGGGTTATAGTGGAGGCCCCAATGCATCCTGGGACAGCTAAAGCTTTAACCTGTTTGGTGCCTGGATCAAGATCCATCTCTACACGCCGACGTACTCCCTGTGGAACACAGTGTACCCTGTTGCAGAAATCAGTAATATAGGGGAAAACTAAAGATCACTGACCATCACCTAGAATCCTAGGTACCAACCTATACTCACTGCAGAATTCTTCAGCTACCAAAGCTACTATACATGGGGCCTAATTCAGAGTTGATCGCAGCAGCAAATTTGTTAGCTAATGGACAAAACCATGTGCACTGCAGGTGGGGCAGATGTAACATGTGCAGAGAGTTAGATTTGGGTGGGGTGTGTTCAAACTGAAATCTAAATTGCAGTGTACAAATAAAGCAGCCAGTATTTACCCTGCACAGAAACATAATAACCCACCCAAATCTAACTCTCTCTGCACATGTTATATCTGCCCCATCTGCTGTGCACATGGTTTTGCCTAACTGCTAACAAATTTGCTGCTGCGATCAACTCTGAATTACCCCCATGGGCCGTTCACACATTGGATATAGGTTTCTAGACTAGATGACAAGGAACGAAGAACTAATTTTGAAATTATTTGGATAGTGGGCCAAATTCAGACCTGGTCGCACGCAGGCTGTTTTTTGCACTGCTGCGACCAGGTGATCGCCATCTTCAGGGGAGGGGGTAATCGCTTTGCAGGGGTGCAATCGGCTGTGCAGTGAGCTGCACAAACAAAAGTTTGTGCAATTTCTGCACAGCCCAGGACTTACTCAGCCACTGCGATGATCCTGGACGGAGCTGACGTCAGGAACCCTCCTTGGAATCGGCCAAACACGCCTGCGTTTTCCTGGACCCTCCCAGAAAACGGTGAGCGGCCATACTGCCTGTCAATCTTTCTTCGTTAGATTCGGCGCTGCCCGGCGACCCCCATCACCGGCCAGCGACGCGCCTGCACATTGCAGACCGCACGCATGCGCTGTTCAGACCCGATCGCACGGCTGCGAAAAAAGGCAACGTGCGATCGGTCTGAATGACCCCCAGTGTCCTCTACCAAACAGTTAGTACACAGTAGCATCATTTCCAGGATAGAAGGCAGAGTTTATCCTTCATGAATGCATTGAGTCTTGAGGATGAGAAACCTGTTATACACGTGTAAACCTATGAGAACGATTTATAAATTCCCGCTGTCATTCATTTTTTCAGTTGCTAACTTCAGGTGCAGCAATTCTGGGTGAATAATATCTTCCCCTGATATTTAGATTACAATATTTTTAACTTATTCACTTTACTGACATCTGTAAAATGAAATAATTTTTATGTACATTTAAGTGTTGAATCTCTGTTAATGGAATGTGTCGCAGTCATTTTTATCTATAAATATAAAGGTGGGTACACACTGGTAGATCTATCTGCAGATCAATTGATCGGCAGATATATCTATGGACGGATCGGGCCGTGTGTTGAGCATACACACTGCCCGATTTGTCGGGGACTGACGTCATGAACTGGGCGGGCACACACACAGCGACGCGCCAATATATCGGTAGTTCACAGACGTATCGCCCGTACACACTGGCCGACAGACCCGCGATATATCGGCCGTTCAAGAAAACGGTCGATATATCGGCCAGTGTGTACCCACCTTAAGAATTATTATTATTTATTTTTTCTTGTTTGCTTTTTAAAATGGAGAATGAAACCGGGTACACACTGGGGCGATGTTGGGGCGATATGGTGTTTCATGTCGACATATCGCCTACATCGCTCAGTGTGTATGCATGATTTAGCGCTCCCGCTGGTTGCTAGTGACTGTCGCTGGCCATTCATGCTGCACGTCAGACCTAGAGATATCGCTAGCGTCCTTTCATGATCGATGCAAACTTCATTAACATCGTTGCAGTGTGTATGCGCAACCTCTGCTGGCGGGCATTGATTCCGAAGGCGGAAAGAATGCCCGTCGTCCTAATGTGTACCCACCCTTAATTATTAATAGTAATAATAAAATTAGTCTGTTTTGCTGAATATTATTACTTCAAAAATACAAATAACCACCAATTTCTTATATCATACTAAAGAGCCATGATTGTTATGAAGATGAGACGCTGTGGACAAACGAATTATCAATTAATGTATTAAGTGAACTGCAATTCAAAATATGAGCAAATCATTTCAATCATCATGATTCACATTACAGGAATTGCTCTAATCAAATCCTTCTCATCTTCACACGTTGAGCTATTTCAGAACACTCTGTTGATAAGCACCAGGAATGCCACATGCAATTTTCCCAGTGCATAGTAATTTAACTCGATCATTGGGGCTAATTCAGACCTGATCGCTCGCTAGGGTTTTTTGCTGTCCTGCGTTCGCATAGTCGCCACCCATAGGGGAGTGTATTTTCGCTTTGCAAGTGTGCACATGCATGTGTAGCAGAGCTGTACAAACAGATCTTGTGCAGTCTCTGCGCAGCAAAGGACTTACTCAGCTGCTGCGATCACTTCAGCCTGTCCGGGACCGGAACTGAAGTCAGGAACCCTCCCTGCAAACGCTTGGACATGCCTGCGTTTTTCCAATTACTCCCAGAAAACGGTCAGTTGACACCCACAAACGCCTTCTTCCTGTCAATCTCCTTGCGAACACCCGTGCGAATGGATCCTTCGCACAAACCCATCGCTGAGCGGCGATCCACTTTGTATCCGTGCGACGCGCCTGCGCATTGCGGTGCATACGCATACGCAGTTTAGACCAGATCGCCCGCTGTGCGAAAACGCAGCCTAGCAATCAGGTCTGAATTAGGCCCCTTGACCTCAAAGCATTGTGCATGCAGTGTTACAAACAAACACGTGCAATGCACATTAGGGGACAGATTTGGAAAAGACCATTGGAGCCTTAAACGGTCGCTCATGGTGAACAGTAGTGGGATCTGTGGCTTTGTTTTCATTTTTTTCCAGTTTATTTTAGGTAATTGCAGAGCAAATCCAAGGCCAAACTTGTAATCCTGAAGCCAAATTGAGACTTCTTATTGGTTGCCATTTTTTATGTACAACTCCGTAATCTACAGTATATTGGAGTATGACAACAGCTTGGTGGCTAAGGATCACATGAGAAACTATACCAGAGACAGAGAGTAGGTGGCGCTGTATCATACGCTGTCACTGTATAGTCTCTCTCTGTTATGATAGTGAATTCTCTTGTAAACTTTTCCTCCATGTTATGTTATAAGCTTTACCAGTAGTGGTCACAGTAATGTTTATCCCATAATTTATCCAGGGTGTAGGATGGTTGAGCAAAGAAGTATATTCTACAAAAATCTTCCACACTCTTTTTTTAGTATTCTATAATACTTATCAGTTCTCCTAACTTCACTGTACACTGTTCTGGAAGACAGCCGAAGTTTGAGGCTTGCTATCCATTATTGGTTACTTCTACTACTAGTTAATTAAAGTTATTTGGCATGCTGCACGTTAACAATGATATATTTACCACTACCTAATTGCCACTCTTATTAATAATATCTAACTGAACCCCAGCAGATATTGACGTAGCCTCTTTTTAATAAACCCACCCAGTGTCATTGATCAAATGATGCTGGGCTTAAATAAACAGCGAATAATGACTCTAGACAGTTCCCTTTACACAGTATGGTGTCCTTGGATCCAGCAGAAAGGGGGGGGGGGGGGACATATTGCCATAGTAACATCAGCAAATAACGTCTGATGTTACTATGGTAATTTCTCCATCCTGCCAGATACGGTTTGCACAAATGATCCTAACTTGTAATGAGATTCTTTCTTGTTATATCCATAATAATCTTCTCTACTTTTTTTTTTTCATATTTGAAAAATAGGTCACTTATGTATCTTGTCTCGTATTAAAGGGAATTTTGGAAATTTGACGAGTGTAACAGAAAAGTGTCTTCTTCTGTTGTTACTGTTTAAACCAATTTCATAAACATTCTGCTCCTGTGTCTCCGAATCTTCTTCAGGAACTAAATTGTTCTGAAATTTCATGACGTGCAAAGGAAAAATACTTGACTGCACATTTCTGCCAATTATGTATGTGTTTTGATAACACAAGTATCACAGAGTGATCAGCTTATTCTTATATGAACAAAAAAAATATTTCAACTGACACATTTCACTTACAAATTTTCAGTGAACAAAACCCCAAAAATTCTTGACGTAGATAATACATTGCTCACACATTGGAGGCAAGTGCATAACAAAATTTAAAGAACTCTGACCAAAAGTTACAATTCAGTATTGCTTGACTTCACTCTGTTAATTCAAAAGCCAGAGTTCCCTAGTGGAGTTGTCTAGCCAATAGTCAGAATCCCGTCGGATACCAGTGAGTATTAGAACCCATATCCTAACCCGCCCCTCCCGCAGCCTAACCCTAACCTTCCCCTTCCACAGCCTAACCCTAACTGCCTCCCCCTCCCCCCCTCCCCCACCCAGGGTAGTCTAATTCTAAACTTTCAGGATTTTGACTGTCGGGAAGCAGCTGTGGGCACTCCAACTGTTGAGATGGTGACTACCAGGATTATGAACTCTACAGCACATCCTGCCTAGCCATTCCCATCTGAACGCCCCATACAAATCGAGCGTTTACAGGAGAGAGAATTAAATAACTCCATTGCCTGTCCTACTAAGGCGAACAGTATCAGTATACAGAGGACAACTGCTGGACTGCTAAACACTTCAAGGACCTAATCCGATTGGGTGAATGGCACGCACCAGATAATACAAAAGAGTTTGTCTTCACTTAATGAACTCAACAAATGCTACATTTTTAAGCTTTGGTGGAGTTGTTTATTTAATATAAATGAATAGATCCCAGGGGCAAAATTTCCGAAGAAATTAAAATTTCAATGCTAACGTAAAGTTTTGATAAATTTAGCTTTAAAATTTGCTGGCTGTACCATACCCTCCCTGTACCATACCTGGCACATCTATCAAAATACTGGGAAAAATCCACAACTAAAAACGATGTGGGCTTCAGAAATGGGCATGGTCCTCTTGGAATTGACACTGTCTGTGGATGTTCTTATTTTATCCTTAAGTGGCTTCATTTATTCCCAATTATTACTTGGGAATTTCTGCTGGAAAATTGTAGTTGTAGTATCTTTTCAGCCACACTTTTTTTTCACATACAACATTTTTAAAAGCCTTCAAAGCCTCTCGGAGGGTGGTGGACCCAGAAATAAGAAATTGGGATCTCAGGCATTTACATTCAGCATCAGCAAAGGAGAAGGAACAAAATAGGAAGATATAAGAATCTGGAATAACAGGGGTAAATTTACTAAAGGTTCTAAAAGTGATGTTGCCCATAGCAACCAATCATATTATGTCTATAATTTGCTAGGACGCAATAGAGAGGTGAGAGACAGAATCTCTTTTCACAATTAGAAGCTTCAGTAAATTTACCCCACAATATGTAGTTCCGCACCAGGGGGTGGAGTGACCAGTTCTCATGGTTTCCGAGAAGGGGAGCGTTTGCCTGGCCCAGGCCTTTCTGGGGATTCTCTAGCACAGTAAGAGACATGGAAGCACCCCCTCCCCCTCTCCATTTCTTAGTACAAATTCTTAACAATGCGTAATACCCTTAGCAGGGAATGACCACGCCCCCATTATTGACCACGCCTGCTATCTAGCATTGGAACCTTTCTGATGTCTCGACAAACCTAAGAGTGAATAAATCAAAAAGCTATAATGCTGTCTGCCACAACACATTGTGGATGAGGTGATAGCTAACAAAGGACAGAATGTACATCGCTTCCGTGATGCGGTACATCCCACCTCTTGTATGTACCTAGAAATGTACAAAGGATAGCCATCCTAAAGAGAGCTGTCCTTTGCATTCGAAAGACTTTGGGATTTAGAACCTGAGACACTCGCCACCGTGGGGGTGCTGTGAGGGATCTGATTGGATCCCTCTCAGAGACAATATGAAAAGAAGCCCATAGGCCTTTATTGGGTAGCACCACATAAAGATTGAGTTACCGACCTGGACCAAGCTCCGGAATGTATCGGTACATAAAATACAGAGCTGGCCTTAACCTATATTATGCCCTAGGCCCGGTGCCCCCTAGCAACGCTACTAGTTCCACCTCTGACCCTGCACCACTTTTTTTGATGAAAAGTTGGGCGCCTTTTTGCCCTATATGCATCTTATTTGCATTACTTTGTGGCTAGGATGCAGAAGCAGCTTCTGCTGATTAAAAGGATATGTGGCATGCCTATATTCTGCGTGACTGTACTGTATCTGCATATGAAATGCTATGTTACAGTGATTTCCAGGAATACACTGTAACGTAGCATTTCGTATGCAGATACAGCCGCAGTCACACACAGAATACAGGCATGCCGCATATCATTTTAATCAGCAGAAGCTGCTTGTGCCCCATGACATTCCAAATGCCCTAGTTGCATTTGCCTAGTTTGCCTATGCCTAGGGCCGGCTCTGGGAAAATACACCCATATTTGTAAAGTGGCAGCTGTCAGATTTTTGCCCGCATTTTCCCTTTAGTACATCCTACCCTGAGTGTCTTCCCTGATGAATCAATGTCTTCACAAATCACGTTATATATGTATGAAATACTGTAAGTTGTATACAATAAAAATAAAATCAGATAAAAAACAATAGGAATTCGAGACGTCACTGATTATCATAGATTATCATTTCAAGTTATATAAACACTGGAATTACATCTACAGTAGCCACACATTGCAGCAGTTTTTTCGTCTGAGACAAACACAGTAATTGACAGTTATACAATTCCTACTGATCTGTGAGTCACTCTCACTGCTAGGTTACAGTATAGTGGCGTCTGCGCCTCAACAGGATTAATGTAGGTCCTGTGTACAGGAAGGTTTACTCACAACTATTTGTCAATTGTTCTGACTTTGGTTTCCTGCTAAACGGCTAAATTATGCTTCTTAATTCCTTCAGCTGTAGTTTTCGATCACGTCAGGAATATTGCAAAGTGCTTAAGATTTGCTCACTCCAGCTGTGCTGTTAATTTAATTCTTGTGTCATTATAAAGTTAAAGGGAGGAAAATAAAAGTAGAAGAAAAATGAATTTGCTAAATTCTAGTTGCAAATCTGTTCGTCAAAACTAAAACTGACTGGTCTACATCATACAGCATAAATGTCATGTGCCCTGAATGGAACTTTTATTGAAGGGACTGTAGATTTTTTATTATCAATCCCCGATCTGGTGATTGATAGTGCTCATTTTTCTCTACCCAGACCTGAGTGACCATACAACGGTTCTCTGAAATACGCTATATCAGTACATTATCAATATTCATTTTTATTTATATGGTACAACAGGAGTTCCATTGCACCGTACATAGGGGGTAATTCCAAGTTGATCGCAGCAGGATTTTTGTTAGCAGTTGGGCAAAACTATGTGCACTGCAGGGGAGGCAGATATAACATGTGCAGAGAGAGTTAGATTTGGGTGGGTTATTTTGTTTCTGTGCAGGGTAAATACTGGCTGCTTTATTTTTACACTGCAAATTAGATTGCAGATTGAACACACCACACCCAAATCTAACTCTCTCTGCACATGTTATATCTGCCTCCCCTGCAGTGCACATGGGGGGTAATTCCAAGTTGATCGCAGCAGGACATTTTTTTAGCAGTTGGGCAAAACCATGTGCACTGCAGGGGAGGCAGATATAATATGTGCAGTCGTTGCCCGTCGACAGCAGCTGCGCCGCCATCGGAAAAAGTGATCGCAGCAGCGATCACAAGAAGACTGACAGGCGGGAGGTGTTCCGGGGGGGTCAACTCACCATTTTCCGGGCGTGGTGAGGCGAACGCAGGCGTGTCCAGGCGTTTGGAGGGGGGATGTCTAACTTCAATCCCGGGACCTTCGTCACTGGATCCGTCGCACAGGGTAAGTAAGCCTGACCCTGGTCTTGTTTTGCAGGAAACTTTTTTAGCACAGCAGGGCTGCACAAGTGATCGCAACCGTGCTATGATAAAATATACTCCCCCATAGGCGGCGTCTAGTTGATCGCATGAGCAGCAAAAAGTTGCTATGTGCGATCAACTCGGAATGACCCCTGTAGTCAAAGGGGGTTTAAGGTTTGGTACTAGAGGGGGGGGGGGGGGGGGGGTTGGGGATTACGGTTAAAGATACTGGCGACATTCTTAATGTAACACAGGCAAATTAGAGGTCTGACGCACATTCCAGCCGGGACATGGAGGACGCAGCTGGAGCCACTGCAGGTGCCAGAAGGCAAGTCACCACTGGACTACTAGAATGAAATAATGACATTGTACATGTCGACATGTCATCACTGCCTACATGATGAATAGCGCAATGGTCAACATTGCCATTATGACTGTCAACATATAATACGCAACCAATAATTATATATTTACATACCACAAATTACATAACTACGTAAAGGAGACAAATGGAGAGAGGGCCCTGCTTGTGAATACTTACATCCTATAAGGGTTACAGGTGAACAGCAGCAGAGGGAAGGAGAGCTGTGAGGAGCAGAGGCTGGAGAATTAGGAGGAGGGATGGCTGGTGAAATGTGAGTGTAAAGTCCTGGAAGCTAGGTGGAAGTCTGACTGACCGCGGAAGGGCATTACAGACTCTGGTAGCAGCAGTCCTGTAAGTAGGACTGGGTAGAGGAGATCAGGAAGGAGGACACAAGCCAGAGTGAAGTGTGCAGGAGGCAGTCTGTGGAGATGAGGCTGGAGATGTAGGGGGAGATGAGGGTTTCGTAGGCGATAGAGAAGAGTTTGAAATTGATGGATGAATGTAATATCGGACACTCAGGAAGGTTGGCTAGTCTCCCAGACCCTAACTGCCAGCTTGTAAGTATGAAGATGCATATGTGATCATATAACAGTACTCATGCCACTTTGGGTAGGCAGTGGCACACGCACTTTTGCCAGTATATTAGGGAACACCAGGAAGGATGAAGATCACGCGACTCATGTGAGTCTCACAGGGTTTGTATTACGTCATTTTTTATTTTATTTAAAAAAAATTTTTTTTTTTACTATTTATTTAAAAAATGTTCACAGTCAATCAAAACATCTTTGACTTCTGAAATATGCAACCACCGACTCTACTTTCTACTTCACTTATATAAATGTGCAATCAATGAAGCTAACGCCCTAGGGCTGCTAGCACCTCTGAGCATCAATATGAATTGTTATTCAGGAAATTAATGGGGCCTGACCTCCAGTTTATTGAACAAATTGAGGGGATAATGGAAAAGTTGCAGAGCACTGGCTGTGAGGGGCCTGGTTGGAGAACCAGTGGGTAGAGACTCAATTTGGTGACTGGGTGACGAAAGGGAGATGAGGAGATAGTCAATAAGTTCACATACTCATGTACTTACATGGGCGTGTACATGGGCTGACTGGCTATGGACGCCCACGAGTGGGAATAGCCCTGGTGCGCCGGGATTCTGTCTGTCAGTATTGTCGGCTGTTGGGATTTCCACATCGGTATCCTGAACACCGGGATTCCGACAGCTGGCATTTTAACTGCAACACGTACCAACCAATCAGCTCCTAACTGTCATTTTTCAAACACAGCCTGTAACATGACAGGAGCTGGTTGGTTGCTACTTTTTTTTATCACTATGCAATTTATCACTCTCCAAGGTTTGATAAATCTGGGCCTTTGTCTGAAATAAGGGTACTGTCACGGCCGTGCAGCGGCGGCCGCCACGCTTACCGCTTCGGTTGAGCTGGTCTCCGGGGCGTCCCCTTTCCCCGCCGGCTCCTAGTGTGCGGGCAACGCTGCTGCGGGGCGGTCACCGGCTACATAGGCGCCGCCATGTTTGTCCACGTGGGGGCGATGGGGCTGGTGACGTCAGCGCCGCCCCTCCACTAATCAGGAGAGGGCGGGAAGTTCAAATAGAGACGCCGGGCAAAGCCCCGGTGCCTGAGTATCATCGCTTCAGAGCTACCCCCAGGCTCACGCTGCAGGACTGTAAGGAGTGTTCCCAGCCCCTGAGTTCCAGCATTGCCAGTGTGCTCCCGTCTCCCAGCATTGCCAGTGTGCTCTCGTCTCCCAGCATTGCCAGTGTGCTCCCGTGCTCCCGTCTCCCAGCATTGCCAGTGTGCTCCCGTCTCCCAGCATTGCCAGTGTGCTCCCGTCTCCCAGCATTGCCAGTGTGCTCCCGTCTCCCAGCATTGCCAGTGTGCTCCCATCTCCGAGCATTGCCAGTGTGCTCCCGTCTCCCAGCATTGCCAGTGTGCTCCCATCTCCCAGCATTGCCAGTGTGCTTCCATCTCCCAGCATTGCCAGTGTGCTCCCGTCTCCCAGCATTGCCAGTGTGCTCCCATCTCCCAGCATTGCCAGTGTGCTTCCATCTCCCAGCACTGCAAGTGTGTTCCTGTCTCCCAGCATTGCAGGTACGCTCCCAGTCTCCTAGCACGGCAAGTGTATTCCAGCTTCCCGGCATTGCAAGTGTAACTTCAGTTCTCACGAACATTCAGTGTTCTTCAGCATCGTTCTCAAATCATCACTCATCTCTTCGTTCAGTGTTCTTCAGCATTGTTCTTAAATCATCACTCATCTCTTCTGTGTTTTTCAGCATCGTTCTGAAATCATCACTCATCTCTTCGTTCAGTGTTCTTCAGCATCGTTCTCAAATAATCACTCATCTCTTCGTTCAGTGTTCTTCAGCATTGATCCCAAGTCATCATTTACTTCTTCATTCAGAGTTCCTCAGCACCATTCTCAAGTCTTCGTTTATGCCTCATTCAGTGCATCTAGCCTCGCTCACGGACTAAATTCACTATTGGTCCTGCACGAGGAAGACCTACATTCGGCTGTCTCTATTCCGACCCAACTACGGTTCTTCCACCCGACCATCGAAAGAGTCCCCGAGTTCTCAACCCTCTCAGCCCAGGTTCGTGACAGGTACAAGGTGGTTTTAATAAATTGTTTTAGAGGATAAACTGAAATCCCATAATACAATGTTTATGTAATGTCCCAGACATAACCAAGCTACTCACAGCTAGTGACTGAGGTTAGCTCTTTTGAGCTAGAGATAAATGGCGTCACCACTAAAAGAGTAACCCATAACAAGTGGAGCTATCTCACCAAGCAGCGTGTGGCAGGGACAGGTTCCCCTCCTATTCCAGCCCCAGAAGGAAAATCTGGGGGTTTCCAAACTTTCCATACCTCTGCAACTTATCATTTCCCTGCATCTTCTCCATACGCTTCTATCTCTTACATAGCATCTCTCTCAGATTGAGGCTGCGGTCTCTCTGAACCCCTCAGCCTATACAGTAGCTTTTTCTTGGTAATGATGCCTCTCAGTCTACAGTTGCTGACCTCTCCCAGGATCTCTACAAGGGATTCGGTATGAAATCTTGACTGTCAGGATCCCAGCAGCGGAAATACCAACGACGGAATCCCGACAGTCGGAATTCTGACCTCAATCGTAGCATGTTCGCTCGCCACACTTCGGGCCCGGTGGCGACATTTGGTTGTAACACTAATCTATTCCTCCTCGGCTGGTGGCATGGACCACCTAAGTGGGGATTCTGGGCGGCAGTTGGGATTCTGACCGCCAGCATTTCAACGGGTGTCGAGATTCCGGCGTCGGTATTTCGACCGCCGGGATCCTGACAGACGGGAAAGTAACTGCATCCCTCTCCAAGGATGTGTCAGTCTATGGGACAGATGTACGAAGCCTTGGAGAGTGATAATGTGGAGAGATAAAGTACCAGCCTATCAGATCCTAACTGTCATCTTTCAAAAATAGCCTGTAACATGGCAGTTGGGAGCTGATTGGCTGGTGCCTTATCTTCCTCTTGCTTTATCTAGCTCCAAGGCTTAGTAAATAGACCCCACATCCTGTATCATGACAGCTGTAAGCTGATTAACTTAATCACTCTCCAAGGCTTAGTACATCTTTCCCAATGTCTGCTGACTCTATTGGTCTTGCTAAGGATGTTTCTAAGTCTATAGTGGCTTTCTCTCAGTCGGGATATTAACCAGAAACACCCATATTTGGGGCAATATCCACAAATTGGGAAATCTGGGAATTTTGTACTGTAGCATATAAATGAGACCAAACGAATAAGTGAGTTAAGATCATATGAAAAATAAAACAAATGATCCCATATAATTGAATAAACCAGCAGCATGAGGATGAGGAGCCAGATGTGGAAACAGTAAAACCTTCACAAATGATAAGGATACGTATTACAAGTTAGTGAGAGGTTCTACATTTTGGGGGTAATTCCAAGTTGATCGCAGCAGGATTTTTGATAGCAACTGGGCAAAACCATGTGCACTGCAGGGGAGGCAGATATAACATGTGCAGAAAGAGTTAGATTTGGGTGGGTTATATTGTTTCTGTGCAGGGTAAATACTGGCTGCTTTATTTTTACACTGCAAATTAGATTGCAGATTGAACACACCACACCCAAATCTAACTCTCTCTGCACATGTTATATCTGCCTACCCTGCATTGCACATGGTTTTGCCCAGTTGCTATCAAAAATCCTGCTGCGATGAACTTGGAATTACCCCCTTTATCTCTGTAACCTCATGCATGGGTCCTCAACTCCAGTACTCAAGTGCCACCAACAGGTCACGTTATCTGGATTTCCTTAATCTTGTACAGGATTGGTAACCTATGCTGCTGGGTCAGTAATTATCCCACTTGCTTCCATGGCTAGAAATCCTTAAAACATGACCTGCTAAGAAAACCGAAAGGTTGAGGTTGGGAACCATGAATCTAATGCATGTCAGAGGTTCTCAAATGCAGTCCTCAAGGATCCCCAACGGTCCAGGTTTTAGGTATATACATGGCTCAGCACAGATGGTTAAATCAAATTGACTGAGATGCTAATTAAGTTACCTGTGGCAAAGCATGGATTAACTTAAGACCTGGACCATTGGGGTGCCTTGAGGACCGTGTTTAAGAACCCTGTGGCACAAGTGGTTCCAATTCATGCTAATGTGACATCACCATTAAGTCATACTTGCCTACCTAACCCTCTCCATGAGGGAGAAAATGCTCTGTTCCTGGACTTTCCTGGTAATGTATGATTGCCATCACCTGTGGTGAGCTAGTTAATTGATAAGAAAGGTGTTTCACCACAGGTGATAGCAATCATACATTACCAGGAAAGTCCAGAAACAGAGCATTTTCTCCCTCATGGAGAGGGTCAGGTAGCCAAGTATGCATTACGTGTCATTGATACAGATATTATTTTTGGTGTTTATATATTGGATAGTGGACTCTATATAGCAAAATGCAAGGATATTATAAATAACAGGAGTTAACTATTTGTTGACAGTTAATTTCAAATATCATTATAATGGCAGTAGGACATACTCGCAGAAAGTCCCGCACCTCTGGCCACACGGAGGCTATAACATTTTACGGAGTAATATCAGATTTGAATATTATAATAATAATAATAATAATAATAATAATACTACAAAAAAAAAAACATATTATTATACTAATATTGTTGTTATGATTATGCTTTGAGTGAATAGGAAATTACCAAAAGCCAGCTCTTGCACTAATGCATTTGCATGTAAATGGCTGCCCGGACATGAGCTATTTAACATCTGGCAACAGTAACGACAAAATACCAGATGTTACAATTTCTCTCACAATTTCTGCAGCGAGATGGGAGAAAAACAAACCTTACTGGTCACTCGTCGCTATTTTGCTTTAACCTTATGAGTCCATTCAACTACAGACGAATGAGAACTGTTTAATATTTACTAACAGGTCATCTATGGAAAATGATAAAGACTTTTCTACTAAAAGGCATTAAAATACGTTTTACAAAGTGTTTATACAAGAGATATTTTTATTCAAAACTGCTCTGAGACTATTAAATACTGGCTTTCTATCTTTAATTAGGTTGGAAAATGTCATACAGCTGTGGTTTGGGAGTCCTTGTCAGCCTACTAGATTGAATCACATGGATGCTGGTATCCTCTAGCCATCACACAATTGATTTTTGCAGGATTCTGCTCAGATTTCGCTTCAGGGACAAGAGATAAGTTCATTCATTTGTCAGTCAGTTTGTCTATGCATCATTGGGAAGAGAGTGCTTGATTGTACTTTATACAGAGAATTTACAAAATATATATATATATCTATATCGTCCATGGGTTGGGCAGCACTCAGAAACTTTCACAAACTGGTTAAACTGTGAACAAGCCCCGTGGGGCTATTTTATTGTGACGTTTCGGGGCAAAGATCCCCTTCCTCAGACCATACATACATATATACACGCCTGCCATCAGAAATTATGGGGCCTGGGACTGACAAAATAGACAGGACCCCTCCCTCCCAAAAAAAAGATTCTATTGCACTGCTCCACCTCCGGAAAGGCGGCACCCCGGGCAAAAGTCCTGTGTGCCCGTAGCAAGATCTACTACTACTACTGCCTATGTGATGTCATACATTGTGATGTTACATAAACGTGGAGTGTTGTGGAACTGCAGGAACGGTTTACAGAGAGCTGATGTACAGGGAAGGCTTGTTTTAAGAAGTCCTCCTTGTGTATCAGACTGCTGTTGATTCACAGACTGGTGCAGCTCTACAGGTATTGGCGGTAGGAGCCAGGGGTGGGCCCCCCTCTCTGTAAGGGCCCGGGACACCAGTCCCCACAGTCCCCCACCGATGGCTGCCCTGTGTGTATATATATATATATATATATATATATATAAAAAGAAGCAAGGGTGGAGGTATAGCGCCACTTGTGAAGTATGATCTCAGTAAATACAACTCAAGATAAGATTAAAATTGTTTGAACATTACCATAATAAAACACACATAACCTCGTTAAAGGTGTCTGCCGGGCCCTAAGTATGCAGTGCCGGTATCGCACTGCTGGGCGTATGGAAAAATGGAGAGATAGGGTTCGGCGCTCAGTGTTGCTAAAAAATGGTGAGTTTAAAAGCCAAAAAATATATACATGTATAAAATTTATAAAAATAATTTTTTAATATATATGAGAGTAAAACAGGTTCTTTTTACAAAAAAGCATAAAAAGCATAAAAACATATAAACATAAAAAGTCAGGACCAAGTTTTAAAAGGATAAGGAGTTTAACTTAACTCAAGAACAGCAAGGGGTTAGTGCAGGAAACCCTTATATATATATATATATATATATTTATATATACTGTGTATTGTATAAAAAGCCCATGTGACAGATTTCAGCTTCCATTCAATCTGTGTCCATCTTTATAAACCATTGAGAAGAGCATATGGATTGGAGTTTTATAGCCCAGTTCTGTTTACATACACAGATTTCGGTGAGTAGCTAATTTGGTATAAATACAGCTGGCACATATTGGTACAGGGAGAATAAATAATTGCTGTTTGCATTCTTTAAATATTTTGGGGAAAAACACAAATGCAATCATTCAGTTAACGTCTTAGGAAAATGGCAAGGGCCCTCATTCCGAGTTGTTCGCTCGGTATTTTTCATCGCATCGCAGTGAAAATCCGCTTAGTACGCATGCGCAATGTTCGCACTGCGACTGCGCCAAGTAACTTTACTATGAAGAAAGTATTTTTACTCACGGCTTTTTCTTCGCTCCGGCGATCGTAATGTGATTGACAGGAAATGGGTGTTACTGGGCGGAAACACGGCGTTTCAGGGGCGTGTGGCTGAAAACGCTACCGTTTCCGGAAAAAACGCAGGAGTGGCCGGAGAAACGGTGGGAGTGCCTGGGCGAACGCTGGGTGTGTTTGTGACGTCAACCAGGAACGACAAGCACTGAACTGATCGCACAGGCAGAGTAAGTCTGGAGCTACTCTGAAACTGCTAAGTAGTTAGTAATCGCATTATTGCGAATACATCGGTCGCAATTTTAAGAAGCTAAGATTCACTCCCAGTAGGCGGCGGCTTAGCGTGTGTAACTCTGCTAAATTCGCCTTGCGACCGATCAACTCGGAATGAGGGCCAATATTTTTTGAAAGTAATATACAGTAAAAGAGGACGAGCTACAGTATTTAAATCACTGGGAAGTCAATCACTAAATAAGGTCAAAAATCAGTTGTAATGTAATCACGTTTAATAATCAACATGACAGCAGTTTAATTCTCAAGGTTCTAAAGTAAAATGGTGTAAATTAATTGATACAAAGGGAAAACTTAAACCTTAGGGGCATATTTATTAATTACTAGCGTTTGTCAGCGTCTTCGCTCGCGTGGATGTCTGTTATTGTTCAGTGGAACTCGTTTTACAAAGACAGTAGTGCCATCTAATATTGTGATATATATATATTTTATATTGTGCACATTGATCACAAAATGTCTTTGTAAACAATATTTGCCGTTTTTCCTTCAGGAATTATCACAAAAAGATGCTTGGGGATACTAACTCATGAGCAAGCCACGTAAAGCTGCCCAAGGGAGAAGCAGCTGGTCCAGAAATCTATGCCTGCAGCCCTTAGCATGTGCCCCCGTGACTTGTTGATCGTTATAGCAAAGAAGACGCTTACAGGAATCTGCAGGTGGCTCCATCTGTATGTGGTATAAACTAGGGTGGCCAATCCCGGGATCGGCGGGATCCCGGGATTTGAGGCCAAAAATGCCGGGATTTTAATCCCGGGATTGGAGCCTCCAATCCCGGGAGTCATGGATTAAACTGCGCATGCGCTGTATTGTTGTTGTTTTTTTGTATCCGGGCAGCGCCGCTGAGCACTAGCGCTTGGCTCGGCCTCAGACGCTGGCCGTGCCCGGCTGTGCACAGCGTGACATCAGCAAGGTCACCATGCGCAGCGCATCCCCATATCTTCCCTCCAGCCTGCCGCTTATACTGAAGAGCATGTCTGCTCTCCACTCCGCCCGCTCGCCAGCCCGCCAGAGCTCGGCGTCCAGTGCTTAACTCGGCGCTGCTGCTGAGGAGAAGGAGGTGGTGGCGGTGGCTGCAGAGGAATCTGTCATTGAACCCCCTGGGCAGCACGGCGGCCGCCGCCCCCTCAGCATGCTCGCTGGCCACACCTGAGCCCGGCTCCCGCAGCCTGGACTGGAAGCTGCCGCTGAAGTACAAGCAGTGGGCGCAGTGGGTGTGCGGGGAGCTGCGGCTGGGCTGCGTGCACATCTACCAGCAACATGCTTTGCACCTCGGACACCACGGCTACTCCAGTAAGGTGGAGGCTCATCTTGGGGGCTGAGGGTGTTAGGCCAGGCTCCTGATGCTGCCACGGCTGCCTCCAGCGGGGTCAGAGCGGAGACGGAGGTGTTCTTGGGCGGGCAGCACACAGGAGCCGCCGGGGCTCGGATGCCCGTAGAGGGAGTGTTGGGAGGAGGGCAGCGGCACATCTCTGCCCTGGGACTCGGACAGCCTGAGCCCCCGCTGGAGCTATTCCACTGCATGGCCCGCGTCCTCCTCGTGTGGAGGAGCTGAGCGCCGAGCCGCAACCCTGTGTGGCGGTGACCATCCCAGCGCACTCCCTGCACCATGAGCCCGCCCGCCAGCCATCACTTTAAATGGAGGACAACTGTGCTGCTCCCTTCCTCTGGAGTCCTTTTTTCTTCTGAACCTGAAATGGGCGGGGTCGGGTGGGAGATAAATTGAAGAACAGTTCAATTCCGGGAATCCCGGGATTGAGCATTTTTCAATCCCGATTCCCGGGATCGAAAAAATGGCCCGGGATTGGCCTCCCTAGTATAAACACAGTTTCACCTGCACCACATCCTGTTAGAATCTCTGCCTCAATTAGGTTCCTCTGCAGAGCAGTCACTTTACTTCAGGATCTGTTGAATAACTTGGGCGGAGTCAAGTTCCGCAGAAGCATGACCGGAAAACACCAACTTTCAGTGCGCCGAGTGTCAGTGTTTATTGCTCCTCTCCCTGATGTACATACATACCTTAGCTTCTTTCTAGGTCTAGCTATACAACAGTGAAAACATGATCAAAATTCATCCAGCAGTTTTTGTGTAATACCAGAATGAACAGACAGACAAACTGACTGACAAAAATTATGCAAAAATAAAATAAAATTCCGTCTTCAGTCCCTAGAAATATATTTCTCAAACGAAAATTACTATGTACAGAGACAGCCCATACAGGTTTATAATATGTATACATTGAGTTTTAAACCCTATAATTATATCTTCTCTATGCTTATACTGTACCAGCATTTCTGTGAAAACACATGATGGGGCACTGACTGAAGCCCATTCTTGCAATGTCTTAGAAGTAATGTGATCACTTTACTTCAGTATTCTGGACCCAGCCTCGCTACTGTGCATGCATGGTCATCAGACTGTGCATATGTGAGCGGTTGCTAAACCTCATATAGTCTGAGGATTCTCCGTAACCTTAAACCATAACATCTTAACACTTTAACTATAATAAATAAAGACACAGAGACTTGAATTTGGCAGAAAAAGTTAGCTATTTATTTAAGTGAACCATTAACTGATGAATAATTAAACGAAACTAAAGTATGGTGGCCAGAAAGAACGGCTAAAACAAACCTATCCCATGAACAAAAACCTATCTTATAAAAAACTGACGTAAACCTTCCAACAAACAATAGGTATCCGCTCAACCTCCATCTTGACTACCCACCCGTGAAGGTGATGAGGCTGCCCCCGTGAAGGTGGTCCACCAGATGTAATACCAGTCAACGAAGGAGAGCGCATCTAAAAACCAACCACCAAACGACCTCCAATCAACTCCTTTAATACAACAAAAGTTAACTTGCCGTTCTTTCCCGCCAACAGCGAAGTTCTGCTCAACAGCAACTCCGCACCGCCACCATACCCCTAACCCAAAGAACCAACCACCGAAAACAGATCCTCCAGGAAAATACATAGTCCCTGCCTAGTCAAATGAACCCCATCCGGTCTAAACAAGTAGAAGAACCAAAACTTGTTCCGCTGGTGCCACACCACAGCACCGCCAAGAGCCACCACAAACTTAGCAACTGCGGAATTGACCTTCCGCCGAGAGGCATCGATCGCCCTACAGTCCGCAACTCCACGCCAAAACAACCGCGGCACTATACAGGACCAGATAAGTCTACAGCCCGGCCAAGCACCCGCAATCACCTGTAAGTCATGAACAATTGCCAATCTAAGATTCACTGTCTTCCTCTTACCCAGGACGTTGCCACCTAAATGAATCACTAACAATTTGGGCAGCCCAAAACGCTTAACCTGCTCCAAAAGGGTAACCTTCAGATCCTGCCACATCATCCCCCTAACTCCTATCCACCTCACGTTATCCGACCCAACAAAGCCAGGAGCCCCCTCGGAAGCCACCAACTCGGCTGCCCAAAAAACATAGGAGTGACCAATTACCCAAACACTAAACTCATCCTCCCGCCAACCTGTAAAGGAAAAAACAAAACAGACAATCGAGAATATACAAAGTGAATAAAAAAAAAACAGACCAGAACAGGAACCAACTACTAGAACGAGGATCTGCCAAAAAGAAAAATTGAATCGAGGACTATGAATTTCCTCTCGGACAAGCTTCAGGCCAATCGATGAAACAAAAAGAAATGTAAGGAAAACTCAAAATAAGAAAAAGGGGAATTGGGGGGGGGGGGGGTAAGGGAGAGCAAAGGGGGGGGGGTCGTAGGGTCACACAGAATAACTCGGCTGGAGGTGAAATGTAAAAACCTGCTGAGGAACTTGTAATTAGTTGTCAATTAGTCGAATTGAATGAATTAAGCCAAATCAGTTTGTCATTTCAGGCAATAAATCGCAAAGCACTCCAGACCCCCACTGCCAGCAGTGGCGAGTAGCTAGCCATCCGAGTAGGGAGGACAGGGGGAGACAAACAATGCAAACAAACAAACTGAACCGAAACGTATAAACAGTAAACAAACAAAATGTTAGTAAAACAACAACTCGCTCACGCAACCACCGGCCGAATGTAACACTTATAAGCCACCAACTTCCAGCGGCCCAAAGCCTTAATTTCGTCCACGGCGCGCCCAGTAGATGCTGCTAGAGTGGCGGCCCCAATTCTAAATGAATGCGAACCAAAATCCCGAGGGGAGAGGCCCAAACTGGACAGGCAGCGCTGCATCATCCAAGGAAATTGGTATTTAGTCAATGGCAACCCATCGTAGTGCAGAAGCCAAGACCCCTCTGACAAGGGCCTGACCTCTGCATACCGACTAGCCAATGCCACCGGACAACAGCCCCATTACCTGATGGTGCCAACGTGATCCAATGACCTCTGCCCATCTGATCAGTTTTGGAGCGACACAGCCTGCACAGCATGGACCCCACACCCACGACAACATCCGTGCGCCGCATAATGGCCTCCGATTTTTTAGAAGCCGCAACCAACTCAGAGACCCTAAACGCTCCATGGAAAGCCATGGAAAAAGCCAACTGAAATAGAAGTGTTTAAAAATCGGAGTCCGCCACCGCCGCCACCGCCTCCATGAGGGAAGAAAGAAGGGACGCATCAATAGGGGGCCGACTATCGGAGGCACCGCGCCGAGTGCGCCCAACCTTTAAGCGCCTTCGTCAGCAGGAAACTCTTTGTAAAATCCGGCACACCTTTCAACTTTGAATAAAAGAATATCCCAGCAAGGTATCGAGACACCACGGCTCTCGATCTACCCGTTACGAAGAGTTGCCAAACGAAGTCCAGAAACAATCTCTGACCCCTCTTACCTCTAGGCCCTTGGTCACGGGAAAGTCTTCCCATTCCTTCCAGGCCTGACGGTATCCTGTGAGAGTGGATGGAGCCAAAGATAGCTCTGCTAGCCCTTCCAATCCGCCATGATGACCTGCCAAACATAAGAAGGGCAGTGCAAACCCGCTGCATCAGCCTCCGGGGCCAATAAACGGAACCTATCCCACTGCTCCCTGGACAATGCATCGGCAATCCCATTATCAACCCCGGGGACGTGCTGAGCCCGAAACAGAATATTGCAGCGCATACAAGTCAGCACGAGCAGCGACAACACCTGAAGGACCCGGAGGGCCTTAGCCCTTTGGTTGTTAACCGCGTCCCAGCCGTGGACCATTCCAACTTCCGACAAAAAACCCTGCCCATGGTAATCACCCGACAGGCAAAGTTCAACAGTCCTAGGAGGGATTGAGCCTCCCGCGACGTCACCTTACGCCGCTCCAAGCACCGCGCTATGGACTCCTGAAGCTTTGCAACCTTGTCCCGAGGCAGCCGGCAAGCCCCTGCGACCGTATCGAACTTGATACCCAAAAAGGACAAACAAGAGAGAGGCCCCTCCGTCTTGTCCTCGGCCACAGGTACGCCAAAATGCCCCAACAAGGCACGCAGCGAAAACAAAAGGAAACCACAGCGAGGAGAATGCGCGGGCCCCATACACAAAAAGTCGTCAAGGTACTGTAATGCGTGATCCCGCTACCTCCGCAGGAAAACTCCACACACCAATGAAAAAAGGTGCTGAACTTTTCGAAAAAAAGGCACACGAAATGGAACACCCCATAGGCAGACACTTGTCTACAAAGTATTCCTCCCCGACGTGGAAACCCATGAATCGAAACGATTCCGGGTGCAAAGGGAGCAAGCGAGAGGCAGATTCAACATCAAGCTTAGTCATGAGGGCCCCAGGGCCGCAGCCCCGAACCATGCCCAGAGCATCCTCGAAAGACTGATAAACCACCGAATAACACTTGCATCGTTAACCGAGGACCCCGATGGATAAGACAAATACTGAATGAGCCGGAACTTACCCGGGGCCTTTTTGGGCACGACCCCCACCGGGGAAATAATCAAATCCCCGACTGGCGGCAGCGCAAAGGGGCTCGCCATTCTCCCCAGGCGAACCTCCTGCTCGACCTTTTCCCGGAGCACGTCGGGGAAATCCCGAGCAGACTGCAGGTTCCTGGCGGCCCGAACTAAAACCTCCCCCTCCACCGGCAAATGAAAACCCGACGCAAAACCATCCCGCAGAAATTTAGCGTCTTCTCTGTTTGGGTACCACCCCAACCATTTGAGCATGGCCCCCAAACGAACCGGGGTCGGCGCCCTAACTAGCGGCAACCCCCCAGTTGTTTTTCCGGCCGTGCCCCCGGCCGCCTTAGCCCCCGGTCGCCCCGCGCGAAAGCAAGTGGAAGCCAGGTGGGATCCATTACATCGTAAGCAAAGGTGTCAAAAATGACACCGTTGACCGAGGGGGCACACGGAATTGTTGAACGCGAAACACTTCCCCTTCGCCAGCGCCTGCTGCGCAGAACGGGCCGCGTTCCAAGGGCGGCATGGCGGAGCCTCAACTGCGGGCCGAGACTGATTCGCCACCGCGGTCTGAGCCACGGACGCCCCTTTAGCCACCATTTTCATATCCTGCGCTTGTGTGACCCGAAGCCATACCTCCACATCTTTGCATCCGAAGTCAATGATGTGCAGGCAATCGTGCTTCTGGCGGAACTGCTTATCATAATGCAGCCACGAATCGTCCTTAGACTGACACTGCATGTCATGCACAAGGTGAATGTACCTGATGACGTTGATGTGTTCATCAGGGCGATCCTCCAAGTAGCACGCCACAAAGACGCAGAAACCCGCCAACCAATTGTCATACGAGCGAAAGGCCTCCTCCCCAATACCGGCCTTCGCAAGCGCTTCCTTACCTTCCCTCTTGGTGTCCTCCGTCAATGTGAAAAGGTCGACGTATCGGTGTTCCACTCACCGGTTGGCCCGCTTCCTGAATGTGAAACGTCCACCCCGACCGGCTCCTCTTCCCGATCGTCACCCGCATCCGAATCTGAAAAAGGGAAAGCCGCCATGGGTGCCGAAGCCCCCCGGCGGGGATGAAAGCAGACGCCCCTGCGGGCGACAGGGCAGCGCCACCCAGCAGCGCAGCGGCGGATCCCATAGCGCGACACGCCTGGAGAAACTGCACCTTAGCGGGGCCAGAAGCACCAGGGAGAACGGCCGCGTCGACCAAAGCGTGAGCCACGGAAACACCACCCGGGGGCTATGCCGACAAAAACGGCGCAAATGCCGCCAACATTGCCGCCGCAATGGCAGAGGGATCTGGAGCCGCAGCCGCAACCCCAACGGTCCCCCCGCTCACCGGGTCCGCTGCAGGTACGGCCCTCACGGCGCCGCCATGCTGACCCGGTCGGCCCCGACTGGGACCGGCACCAGGCGGCCTCCGCACACCCACATTCCTGTGTAATGCACCAGCCGCCCCAACACTGCCCCGGCCCCCACTGCCCCCGCCCACCGGGATAACCGGATGGCCACCGCTCCAAGACCGCACCACCCCTCCCTGGCCCCGCTCAGTGACAGCAGAAAAATCCGGGGGCGCCCGCGAACCAGGAGCCGCCTGGCAGGGGCGGCCAGTGGATGAGCCACTGGCCGCAGACCTGAACAAAACCCCCTCATCAACTGGGGATCCGCGAAAGACTCAGCGGTGGAGGGCGTGGGGACTTCCGCCAGCGGGCACCCCCGCTGGCTCCCACCTCCGACCGCTCGATCGCGTCCTCCACCGCCTGGCGCCTTGTCCCTCACTAGCCGCCGCGCCGGGAGAATCCCCCGGCGCCCGCGGCACAGCCAGCGCGGGAGCGGATGCATGCGCCGCCGCGCGCGCCCGTGGACGGCCACCCGCAGCAGCGTCCGGAGACTGAGCCTCGCCCGTGAGCGCAGCACTCAGGCCCGGGGCACGAGATGAAGAGGGGGCAAGAGGAGAATACCGTGCAGGTGCACAAGGGGAGCGGCGGGGACGGGACATGGCGGCCAGAACCAAGCAACCAGGAGGTAATGGGCACATAGAGGGGATGCAATGTGGGCACAATATAGAGTGCACCCAGGCCAGGCAGTGTGATTAACAGAGCAATAAGGGGCAAGCAGCACAAAACACAGGAGAAAAAGGGGGGGGGGGGGGGGTGAAGAGCACTCACCGCTACCACGATTACAGCAGAAGAGGCTGACCCAGCCCCTTTACCAGGCTTAAAAACCCTTTCCACCTACCCCCAACGTTCATTCCTATTGGCTAAAAAGAAACTCCCATAATGCCTTACCGTCCTGCCCCCCAAACTAGCTGAGGTTTAACCCACTCCTCTCCTATTCTGACCATTCGTTCTCCATACCAAATGGCGTCAGACAGGTATCCTGACAGCGGCATCCCATCTGCTGTAAATACCAGCGGCGAGGGAGCGAGTCCTCTCCCGAGCTCAGTGCCTTCACGCTTTGGGCCTGGTGGCGTGCTTCACTTGCCACAGGTTCTGTGCTCACTAGGTTGGTGGTGTAGACTAGGGAAGCAATCCTGAGCCCTTTTTTCAATCCGAGGATTGGTGTTTCCCGATGAGGCCGCCCTCCTCGCCCAACACACATAATTCACCATAGCACCGGGACAGGCGAGTGGGAACCATCAGCTTCCCTCTCCCGGTGGGTCCCAGCGGCGTGTGACGGCGCAGCGTGACCTCTCACTGCACGTCACACTGCGCTGGGGAGCCGGGAGGAGGAAGCGTTGCAGCGTCTGAGAGTCCTGAGGACTCTCAACTATGATCCCTCAGATTGGAGCTTCCAATCCCGAGTTTGAATATCAGCCGTTTCGGGGCCGAAATCCTGGGATCCCCCCGATCCCGGGATTGGCCTCCCTAGTGTGGACCCACTAACCGAGTGGGAAGTACGGACGAGTGTTGGGATCCTGGCTGTCGGTTTATCGGTGGTGGTCCCCTGAACGCCGGGATCCCGACAGCCGGTAAACTGACTGCATCCCTATGTGAGAGGCCATTACCTTCAGATCTCTCCCTGCTATATTGCATGGAATGTAGCCCATAGACTACAATAATGCAGCCACCATAGAAAACTGTGGGAGCTGATTTCACAGTTGAAAACAGAGGACTGCAGCGGATATCTCCAATATCTGATGCGCTTCTCCCTAGATACACCCTGGGGATTTTTAATAATTGTGCTTTTTTATTTTTATTTTGTTAATATGCTACTTAGCATCCAGTCAAATATTTCCCAGAATGTTACAAGCTAAAATCTACAGTTGGATACTGTTGGTCCCCATATCCGAAATGTCTGAGACCAGAACAATTTTGGAAGATTTGCATACCATATTTTGGGGATGGGACCCAAGTCTAAACATGAAATGCATTTAGGTTTCTATTCACATTATACTCATAAGGGTCAACTCAATTAGAATTAGGGGTGCATTTGTGAAAGTGAGTTTATTTGAAACTAGCATACATCACACAAATGTGCGCACCCGAGAAATGCAAGATCCAATTACAAATGTCACTTTGCAGTAGTCGAGGTGGGAGTGGAGAGAGGCGGGGGAGGATTATTGCAGGGGGGTAGAGAGGGGCTGAGGTAGGTTACTGCAGGGGAATGGAGACGGGCAGGGGGAGATTACTGCAGTGCAGGGGAATGGAGAGAGGCAGGGGAGGAGGGGAATGGAGAGAGGCAGGGGAAGATTATTGCAGGGGAATGGAGAGAGGCAGTGAAGGATTCCTGCAGGGGAATGGAGAGAGGCAGGGGAAGATTACTGCATGGGGATGGAGAGAGGCAGGGGAAGATTATTACAGGGGAATGGAGAGAGACTGGGGAACGTTATTGCAAGGTATGGAGAGAGGCAGGGGAAGGTTACTGCAGGGAATGGAGAGAGGCAGGGGAAGATTACTGCAGGGGAATGGAGAGAGGCAGAGGAGGAGGGGAATGGAGAGAGGCAGGGGAAGATTATTGCAGGGGAATGGAGAGAGGCAGTAGAGGATTCCTGCAGGGGAATGGAGAGAGGTAGGGGAAGATTATTACAGGGGAATGGAGAGAGACTGGGGAACGTTATTGCAAGGTATGGAGAGAGGCAGGGGAAGGTTACTGCAGGGAATGAATGGAGAGAGACAGGGTAAGGTTATTGCATTGGAATAGAAAGAGGCAAGGGAATATTACTGCAGTGAATGGAGAGAGGCAGGGGAAGGTTATTGCCGGGGAATTGAGAGAGGCAGCGGAATATTACTGCAGGGAAAGGAGAGAGGCAGGAAGGTTATTGCTGGGGGATGGAGAGAGGCAGGGGAAGGTTATTGCAGGGAAAGGAGGGAGGCAGGGGAAGGTTATTGCAGGGGATGGAGAGAAGCTGGGAAGATTACTGCAGGGGGATGGAGAGAGGCAGGGAAGGTTATTGCAGGGGATGGAGAGAGGCAGGGGAAGGTTATTGCAGGGGATGGAGAGAGGCAGGGGAAGGTTATTGCAGGGGATGGAGAGAGGCAGGGGAAGGTTATTGCAGGGGATGGAGAGAGGCGGGGAAGATTACTGCAGGGGAATGGAGAGAGGCAGAGGAAGGTTATTGCAGGGAATGGAGAGAGGCAGAGCCGGCCGTAGGCATAGGCAAACTAGGCAAATGCCTATGGCATTTGACATGCCTACGGGCACAAGCAGCGGCTGCTGATTAAAATGATATGCAGCATGCCTATATTCTGTGTGTGACTGCAGCTGTATCTGTATACAAAATGCTAAGTTACAGTGTATTCCTGGAAACCACTGTAACGTAGCATTTCGTATGCAGATACAACCACAGTCGCACCCAGTATATAGGCATGCTGCATATCATTTTAATCAGCAGAAGCTGCTTCTGCATCCTTGCCACAAAGTAATGCAAATAAGATGTATTATCGTCAAAAAAGGCGCCCAACGTTAGCAGAGCTGCCAGCTGACTCATGCCAGGCATCTCCTGCTGCATGGCGTATTGAGGCAAGATGTATGAGGACACATCTGTATCCAAGCAGAGGCAGAGGTCACAGTGTTAGCAGCCATGTGAGTGCTGTGTGCAGGTGGGTTGGTTGTGCAGTAGTGTTTGGCATATGTGGAAGGGGCATTATGTGTATAAGGGCATTAATAAAGGTTGGCATAATGTGTAAGGCGCATTATGTTTACAAGTACATTAATAATGTGTGTCATATGTGTAGGGGCATTACTGTGTGGTATTATGTGTCTAAATGCATTACTAATGTGTGGCATTATGTATATAGGGTGCTCTACTGTGTGGTGTAATGTATAGAAAGGGCACTACTTTGTGGTCTAATGTGATTAAAGAGCAATATGGTGTGGTAATGTGAATAGGGAGCAATTCAGTGTGATGTAATGTGAATAAGGGGCACTACTGTGAGGAATAACGTATATAAGGTAAACTGGTACTACTGTGTGATGTAACATGAATAAGGGACACTATCGCATGATAAAATGTGAATAAAGTTGCACTACTGTGTGGGGTAATTTGAATTGGGGGTACTATTGTGTGGCCATGCCCCTTCCCAGCAAGAACACGTCCCGTTTTGAGCTATGCGCCTAATGTTCTGCACTGTTCTTATTTAAAATATAGTGGTTAGAGCACAAAAATGAAGATTGCTATGGGTGAGGAGTGATTGTGCTGGGAAAGGGGTGCGGGGTCAGAGACGGAACTAGCGGCAGTGCTAGGGGGCACCAGCCAAAATCTTGCCTAGGGCATCATATTGGTTAGGGCCGGCTCTGGAGAGAGGCAGGGGAAGATTACTGCAGGGAATGAAGGTGGTCATTCCGAGTTGTTCGCTCGCTAGCTACTTTTAGCAGCAGTGCAAATGCAAAGCCGCCGCGCTCTGGGAGTGTATCTTAGCATAGCAGAATTGCTAACGAAAGATTAGCAATTCTGCTATTAAGTATTTCCTTGCAGTTTCTGAGTAGCTCCAGACCTACTCCTAGACTGCGATCACCTCAGTCCGTTTAGTTCCTGGTTTGACGTCACAAACACGCCCAGCGTCCGGCCAGCCACTCCTGCGTTTTTTCTAGCCACTCCTGCATTTTCTGCTGGCACGCCTGCAGTTTTTAGCACACTCCCGGAAAACGCTCAGTTTCCACCCAGAAACACCCACTTCCTGTCAATCATTCTCCGATCAACAGAGAGACTGAAAAGCTTTGTTCGCCAGTGAGTAAAATAATAATAATAATAATAATAATTTTATTTATATAGCGCTCTTTCTCCAATAGGACTTAAGGCGCTTAGCATACATAGCATAATATAGTACAGAAAATAATGAAGTACATTTTCATAAAATACAGAAGTCATGAAGATACTAAAAGGGACATTATGGAAATGCTTGAGTAAACAGGAAAGTCTTGAGTCTACTTTTGAAGGATTCTATAGTTGGGGCCTCTCGCACTGTGCGGGGAAGTGAGTTCCATAGAGTCGGAGCCGCATGACTAAAAGCTCGACCCCCAGATGAATTACGGGAGATTCTAGGTACTGCTAAAAGTCCTTCATCTACAGATCGCAGTAATCGAGTGGGGCAGTATGGTGTCAGAAGCTGCTTCAGGTACCTTGGGCCCTGGTCATGTAATGCTTTGAAACGCAGTAAGCCAATCTTGAAGATGATTCGCCATCTTACAGGCAGCCAGTGAAGGGAGTAGAGTATGGGTGTTATGTAGCTAGAACAGGGCTGGTTCGGTAACAGCCTGGCAGCTGTGTTTTGCACCAGCTGTAAGCGGTGCAATTCTTTTGCTGGGAGACTAAGGTAGAGGGCATTACAGTAGTCTATTCGAGGTGATACAAATGCATGTATGACTTTTGGCAGATCTTCTGAGGGAATTAAGTGCTTGATTCTGGCTATGTTCCTCAGGTGAAAGAATGAGGATTTGATTGTGGCTGATATCTGATGTTTAAGTGTCAAGCCACCATCCAGGACAACGCCAAGATTCCACACACGATCACTGGTCTGCAATTCTGAATCCCCGAGT
This sequence comes from Pseudophryne corroboree, assembly GCF_028390025.1. Classification (NCBI taxonomy): domain Eukaryota; kingdom Metazoa; phylum Chordata; class Amphibia; order Anura; family Myobatrachidae; genus Pseudophryne; species Pseudophryne corroboree. The sequence continues at coordinate 99,738,104 of NC_086445.1, read as the reverse complement.
GTAAGTCCAGTTGGTTGGCTATGCTGCAGTCTTGTCCTTTGATGTTGCGGTCGTATCATAAGGACCTCTGTTTTATCCGGGTTCAGACGCAGTCAACAGGCGCTCATCCACCCCTGTAGCTCAGCTAGACAGCCATTTAGGGTTGCTATTGGGTTATCAGTAGTAGTTTTGTGTAAAATTGCTTAGCGCGTGCGCCCTGCGGTGCATACGCATGCGCAGAATTGCCGGATTTTAGCCTATTAGCAATTCTGCTAAAAATAGCAGCGAGCGAACAACTTGGAATGATCACCGAAGAGAGGTAGGGGAAGATTACTGCACTGAATGAAGAAACAACATACCTTCTTATTCCATGGTATTAATGCAATTAATGTAATAGTGCATATTAATTTTTTTGTAATTGAAGGTTATTGTAATAAAGGATCAAACACAAGTTATTTGTTTTGTATTTGCATTCTTTTCTTGGCAATATGTCTAACCCAGGTGCAATTATGAAATCTTGGCTGGATGCTCCAAATTCCACATAAGGCCCATAGGGGGAGAGGAGAATAAAGTAAAAAAGAGCAAGTAAGTGATTACTTTTGCAAAACCATGTTACACAGGAGGAGGGCAGATGTAAAATGTGCAGAGAGATTTAGATTTAAGAGGGCGTGTTTACATCTAAATTACAGTGTAAAAATAAAGCTGTCCAGCATTTGTGGGCTACATGCAGAAGCAGACAATATTTATCCTGCATGCAAATACAATAAATGTATTTACACCCCTTGCATTGCAACATGGGGCCTAATTCAGAGCTGATCGTAGACGTGCAAAAAAGTGCACATCTACAATCAAAATCTCTGACATGCGGGGCGGACCAGACCTGTGCTGGGTGTCCTCCTGCATGCCAGAGATTTTGATCGTAGGTGTGCGTTTTTTCACACATCTACGATCAGGTCTGAATTAGGCCCAACCCCCACAGAGGTGCGAAAGCATCACACAGAGGCGATGCTTTCCCAACTGGCGAGTAGCTCACTGCCTACGCAGCCTGCGGAGGCAGGCGGCTTCCTGCCATGTTTTTGGTTGCAGTGGCTGCGTGTGACATCACACAGCTGCCGCGACCCGCCCCAGCAACGGTCCAACCACACCTGCTTTGTCCGGACCGTGCCACTTAAATGGAGCGTCACCGCCCACAAAACACGGTGTCGACACCCCGTTCCCACCCCCCTCCAGGTCTTAAACTGCGTTCTGCAGAGAAGGCAGTTTAGGACCTTGCACATGCGCCTACCACATGTGCAGATGGAAATAAAATTGCTACCTAGCAATTTTTGTTCATCAGTGACGAGGTCTGAATTAGACCCAAGGTTTGTTCCAGATACAAAGTTGCTTGCTCTTTTTTGCAACACTTATAAATCAAAATAAGGCCCTTAACCCCTTCAGTGGTGACTTTTTGGAATTTGGTCACACCTCCCAGGGCAGGTTTTTAATTTTTTTACCTGCACGTTGCCAGGGGTTTCATGCGCGTTGCCAGTGGTTTCACGCAATGTGTCATGCTTTCTGACAGGGGTTTTATGCTCGGGATCCATGCTCGTTGCCACGGGGAATGCATGTTGCCTTAGGGAATGCTCGTTGCGTAGGGGTAGCTAGGGATGGCCATTGACCATCGATGATTCAAAATCATCGACGGTCTATGACGATGTCTAATACTTTTACCATCGATGGGGGAGAACCAGATGGATTCCTGCCATCGATGATTCAATGCTACCGATTTTTTTGTAGCTCCGCCCTCTGACAGCCACAAAGTCACGCCCCCTGGTTCATATTTGTTCTATAAAGCAAGTATGACCATCGATGGGTAAAACCATCGATGTATCCATTCCAGATAGTTTTACACCATCAAGGTTATCCATCGACGGTGACCATCGATGGATAACCCACCAATGGCCATCCCCCGGGTAGCATTTGCTGGCGGTCACTAGCCTGCCAGCACTGAAATTCTCTACCCCCCTCCTACCTTGTACTCCGCTCGGCTGGCGGAGTTTTGAGGAATGAAGCGATCGCGTCATGACGTCACGACACAATCGCGTCATTCTTCAAAGTCCACCGGCCGAGCGGAGTGCAAGGAGGATGGAGGGGGAGCAGTGGCATGCCCCGGAAAATTTCTGGGGTAGCCAGTCTGCACAGCGTAGCTGGCCCCGGAAATTTTCTGGGCATACCACTGAAGGGGTTAAGAGTCTATGTACTAAAGCTTGGAGAGATAAAGTGGACGGAGCTAGAGTATCAGCCAATCAGCTCCTAAATGCCACGTTACAGACTGTGTTTGAAAAATAACAGCTAGGAGCTGGTTGGTTGGTGCTCTTAGTCTTTTTTTCATGCATCTCCAGAGTACAGTAAGTCTGATTTTTTGTAAAATTATACATTTTAGGAAAAATCTTCAGAATTTGCTCTGGCACCCCGGGAGCACCCCCCTCCCCCTAAGGATTGGTAGTTTCCAATTAGCTTAATTAGTGTGTAAATACTCATCTTCCGAAGCGGAGTCTTCTTCATCCAGCATCGGGATCCAGTCTCCAGCAGCATGGTGAGTATGTAGTGTGTGTGGAACATCTGTGAGTGTTTATGAGTGTGTGTAAGTGACCTACAGTGTGTGAGTGAGCCTCCTGTGTCTGTGTGTGTAACCCCCCCTTAGGAGCCGGCAACTGGTAGAACTACATTTCCCAGCAGCTTTTGCTGTTAGAGACCTGATTAGGTCACCTGGTTGCAGTAGGTGGGCCCATATTTTTGGGCAACATGATGCTAAGCACCTCATTTTTACTCTACTGTATATTAAATTGCAGATTTTATTATAATTGTTATGATTAGCAGTGTTTAGTACCTATAGTGTGCACCTGCATTTTCTCTTTTTTTCTGTGTATCATTAATACACTGTAATGGAGAAAACTAATACAGTGTACAGTAGTTTTAAAAAACAACAACAAGACTTTCAGGCTGCTCCTTCTGGGAGGTGGCAGCCAGTACAGAAAAGCGGTAAGCGGGGCTTAACACAAGGGGCAGTGAGGGGATGTGATACAGCAAAAGGGAGTTGTGCAGGGGCATTGCTACGAGATCACATCATCGTGGCCACACCTCCCCCCTGCTATGCAATGCCAAGATGACCAGCATTGTACAGTGGGGGCGTGGCTACGATGACGCAATTCAGTGCAAATCACGTAGTCACCTGCCAGGTGAGCTAATTTCACCTGGCTCCGGTAGACTTGCCCACTCTTCCAGGAGCCTCCCAACAGTTCCAGGAGTGGAGGCAAGTATTATGTTGAGGTTGAAAAAAATATCTCTAGAAACCAGCACCCCACACACAAAAGTTGCACCAAATAGGAGTGCTAAGTACATATAATGTTCATACTAAAAAATGAAGGAACCAGCACATCACTAAATCACTTTTATCTCCAAATAATCAGGTGCAATCCGGGGTAAAGTGCATATCATAAAGTGCAATAGTCATGAGGAGGGGATTTTGTCATGTTACCGGCGGTTGGGATCCTGATAGTCAGCATATCGACGCCAGGATCCCAACCGCCAGTGTGCCGATGGGGGGCCCAGAACTATTACTACTCATGGGTGTCCATGACACCAATAGAGTGGGAATAGAACCTGTGTCGAGCGCAGCGAGCAGAGCTCACAAGGGGCTTCATTGTGCATGACCTCCTGCTAGCATCTTGGCAACCAGGATCCTGGTAGCAGCCTGACAGCCGTTTCGGTATTTACACATCCACCTTCATCATGATCATACCACAAAGTACCCAGATCCTCCCAAAATACCTGTACTGCAATCAAGCAAACTAAACTCTCCTGTGCCAGTGTCCATATCATGGCGTCAGTGAAACCGGAAGTGACACAGCGCCATGGCAATGTCCCGGAGTTGTAACTAGTCATCAGCTGCCACCAATGAAACACCGGAAGTAGAAGGTAGAAATGACACAACCATTACCCTAGTAACTTGCACAAGTCAGGAAACATACATGATATGTAGGTTTCATTAACAGTTTACACATTATAAAGTACTGTTACTTTGGAACAAATACTAATTTGTATGACTATGGTAATATACTGTACAACGTGGGAATAGAACCTGTGGAGAGCACAGTGAGCCACCGAGCACACAAGGGACTTTGTAGCGCCCTCTCGTCCGCAACCCCCCCCCCCCGGCAACCTAAACCTCAGGACCCCGGCGTCGTACAGTAGGATCCCAAACACCGGTCACCCATAACCAACCTGTCTCATAATCAGTCTCAATAGTCTATGAACAGGGTACATCACTTACAGAGCTAAGGGGGTAATTCAGAGTTGATCGCAGCAGCAAATTTGTTAGCAGTTTGGCAAAACCAAGTACACTGCGGGGGGGGGGGCAGATATAACATGTGCAGAGAGAGTTAGATTTGGGTGGGTTATTTTGTTTCTGTGCAGGGTAAATATACTGGCTGCTTTGTTTTTACACTGCAATTTGGATTTCAGGCCCTCATTCCGAGTTGTTCGCTCGTTGCCGAGTTTCGCTATATTGCGATTAGTCGCTTACTGCGCATGCGCAAGGTTCGCAGAGCGCATGCGGGTAGTTATTTTACTCAAAAGTTAGGTATTTTACTCACGGCATAACGAGGATTTTTCATCGTTCTGGTGATCGGAGTGTGATTGACAGGAAGTGGGTGTTTCTGGGCGGAAACTGGCCGTTTTATGGGTGTCTGCGGAAAAACGCTGCCATTTCTGGGAAAAACGCGGGAGTGGCTGGAGAAACGGGGGAGTGTCTGGGCGAACGCTGGGTGTGTTTGTGACGTCAAACCAGGAATGAAACTGACTGAACTGATCGCAGTGGCAGAGTAAGTCCCGAGCTACTCAGAAACTGCAAAGAAATTTCTATTCGCAATTATGCGAATCTTTCGTTCGCAATTCTGCTATGCTAAGATACACTCCCAGAGGGCGGCGGCTTAGCGTGTGCAATGCTGCTAAAAGCAGCTAGCGAGCGAACAACTCGGAATGAGGGCCTCAGTTTGAACACACCCCACCCAAATCTAACTCTCTCTATACATGTTATGTCTGCCCCCCCCTGCAGTGCACCTGGTTTTGCCCAACTGCTAACAAATTTGGTGCTGCGATCAACTCTGAATTACCCCCTAAGACCCATAGGTTTCCTAGAACCCAATTTAAATATCAGGTATACTGCAATAAATTTGTTACCAAAATACATGAAAATCCCACACAAATGGTAAGTTATTTAAAGCATTTTTTACCCACATACTGCAAACCACATTTGCTTAATATTAAATACACCAGGTACTTTTTTTTTATCAAAATAACCATTTGATGCCAAACTTTTCTCCAGTATGGAAACTTGTAAATGAGGCTGACTGTTTTCGTAAAAGGGCAACTCACAAATTTTTTGGCGACCTGCCCACATTCCAAGCGCAGCTATTAGTCTTTGTCCTCACAAGTAACTAGGAGACCACATGTCCCTATTGTAGGAGTGATGGAAGTAGAACAGACCTTTTCTACAAGCTCTCCCAGTTTTTATCTATCCTTAAATACCGATAAGGCGCCACAGGACAGTGAATATGGCATCACGTCAGCCAATGAACAAAAGATTTTAAAACATTGGTTCAAATAAAATAGATGCGCTGGTGAGAAGCAGCGGTGTCTGTATAAATACCAATAGAAAACAAAACTACTAATTTACATAAGTTCAAGATTAATTTAAGTTTGAAAAAAACTTTTTTATATCACGTAAGTTATATATTACAGTATATACAGTATATAATGATGTTGAAATTTCACCATTCCCCCTGATGCTCAACATGGTTTTATCAAGGTTCTTGAGGTTCATAATTATAACTATTACATTTTATTTATAAAGGCGCCCCCAGTGGTTCGCAGCGCCGTACATACGGAACACAGAACAACACAGGGTACACAGAACCTAACATTACAGTAACTGACTAATACCCCTTTTCCACTAGCTCTTAGAAACACGGGTAAATGTGCGGGGGCACGCATTTACCTGTGTTTTGCCCTAGTGGAAAAGTGATCCGGGAATCCTACCCGGGTAGCTAGCCGGGTTGAACATGTGTTCAACCCGGCTAGCTGTCTAGTGTGAACGGGTGCCACGTCGAGGCGACACGGCTCCCGTTCACAGTGTATAGGGAGGGCAGCCCGCCGCCCCTGCCGCGTCAGTAGTAGTGCTGTTCAAAAGGGGCTGTAGCACGGGTTGCAGCCGTGTCAGGCGACACGGCTGCGACTTGTGCTTTAGTGGAAAAGGGGTAAAACTAAAACAGAGCACAGGTAACAATTAGCTCCAAAGTTCTCAGTACACACTACAGCTGAGATGTAAGGAAGCTCAGGAGTAATCGGCGTACTGCTAGGGGCGGGCAGCCATTTGAACAGATGAACAATTACGAGCTAGAGGAGATGCGGGTATAGGGGGTAATTCCAAGTTGATCGCAGCAGGAAATTTTTTAGCAGTTGGGCCAAACCATGTGCACTGCAGGGGAGGCAGATATAACATGTGCAGAGAGAGTTAGATTTAGGTGTGTTATTTTGTTTCTGTGCAGGGTAAATACTGGCTGCTTTATTTTTACTCTGCAATTTAGATTGCAGATTGAACTCACTACACCCAAATCTATCTCTCTCTGCGCATGTTATATCTGCCCCCCCTGCAGTGCACATGGGGGGTAATTCCAAGTTGATCGCAGCAGGATTTTTGTTAGCAATTGGGCAAAACCATGTGCACTGCAGGGGAGGCAGATATAACATGTGCAGAGAGAGATAGATTTGGGTGTGGTGTGTTCAATCTGCAATCTAAATTGCAGTGTAAAAATAAAGCAGCCAGTATTTACCCTGCACAGAAACAAAATAACCTACCCAAATCTAACTCTTTCTGCACATGTTATATCTGCCTCCCCTGCAGTGCACATGGTTTTGCCCAATTGCTAAAAAAAATCCTGCTGCGATCAACTTGGAATTACCCCCATGGTTTTGCCCAACTGCTAAAAAATTTCCTGCTGCGATCAACTTGGAATTACCCCCCATAGACAGTTGTTGAGTAGGAGAGAGCTGTAATTGAAGTGTGAGAGAAGAGGGCTGTGAGAACAGGAGGGAAGAGGGTCCTGCTCCAAGGAGCACCTTCCAACTTGGGGGAATAATGACTGCCACCAGAGCTCGTGCTGAAAGACAGTGGAAGTTTGTAAAATGTCATGTTTAGGGGGTGCTGCAGCTGTAGGTCAAATTACTTCTCATCACCTAACCTGCTCTGGCTATCTTTTTAATGTTGTTCTGATGTTGACATCTTTTTTCATCAGGTTATGTTTTTGGGCTCCAAAAGACTCACCCAATCTAAGACGGTTCTGTCAAAGGCATGCTTGGAAGCAGGGGAGAGCCATGCAGACTAATGTTTTCACCCTTCCACCTATATCATATCCATTCTCAATCAAAAAAAGTTTGTGAGTTATCACTCATATTCTCTGACAAATGGCCAGAAAAACACAAATTCTGCTAGGGTATGTAAACTTATGAGCACAACTGTATATATCCATATATATTTATGGAACTCCCGTTCCTTAATATTATCCACCCGGGAGCCTTCCTCCATGTATATAGAAGGGGATGGGTTCTAAAGCTGGGGTAGCATATCCCCTCCTAGCTGTGAGAGAACCAGGGCACCCAAGACGGGAGGGCCTCCCCCGCCGTCCACCAGCAGCTCCTTCCCTGGTCACAGGCAGCAGGGGGAGAAGAGAAGACACAAGGCTGCCGGGGCAGGAGGGATCCACGCTGCTGGGGGAGGAGTGCAGCTGTGCATGCGGCTTCCTCCCCCCTCCTCTCAGGCAGCACGGCTGGGGACTTAGTCAAGCAATCTCCAGCCTCCGCTGCCAGCAGCATCTCTCCTGGCAGCAGCGAAGGCTGGAGGTTGCTTGACTCAGTCCCTGACCGTGCTGCCTGAGAGGAGGGGGGAGGAAGCCGCATGCACAGCCGCACTCCTCCCCCGGGAGCGTGGATCCCCCTTGCCCTGACAACCTGAAGAGCGGTGCAGAGCTCCGGCCGGTAGGCCCCTTAAGACGGGGGGGCCTGGGGTACTGACCCCTGGGCACCCCCCTTAATCCGGCTCTGCCAGGCGGCACTCCTTGGCTCTTGCAAAAAGTAGAAATAAGCTGTATTAAGAAAACATGTGATCAGAAATAAACAAGTATAGTGCAGTCTACCAACAATTCAACGCCCTTCTGGTGTTTTTCTCAAGATGCTACGCTGTAAAATTAAAATGCACAAATAGTTTGCTTAATACAGCTTATTTCTACTTTTTGCAAAAGCCAAGGGGTGCCGCCTGGTTCTTTTACAGCTAGGAGGGGACATGCTACCCCAGCTTTATAACCCATTCCCATATATACAGTATATATGTGTATATATATATATATGTATGTATATAATTTTTTACTTACATTTCACCAGACGAATGAAAAATAACTAATTTGCAGATACTGATGTGCATCTGCGTGGAGAGCCTGTTAGACCCCTGACTCTACCAGTACTCACAGGACACTGTCCAGTACTTAATTTGGTATTGATTTTAGCACTAAACGCATCCAATCAATTGTTTTCATAAAGAATCACCACCTATGAGACATATAGTATTAGCACAAATTAATATGCTTGTCTCTGATAGATTTTCAGAATGAAATCCATTTTAAATTATTCATGTGCAATAATGTCTGTCAATGTTTAAAGAAAATCTATGTGTTTAGGTGAGTGCACAGAACAGTGTGCAGCCGAAGTATGTTGTACGGTATATATAAGGCGGTATATGTATGTCAGCGATCTTTAAACAGTTTTTGTAGAGTTCATAGTTTTAATTATGAACAAATGGAACGTATAATTAATAGTATATTGCTTTTTGGTGGTATATGGGGAGATGTAACCTACCAACTTCTACCTATCATGTTATATAATGTACTTGATACATGCTAATGGGAAAGCTGTCTAGTTGTACAGCCAGCTTCTCCACTCATTAAAAGTGTTTACCCCGCTGTCATATAGTGAACACTAGTTACTCCAAAAGTGTTCAGTGAACCCTGAACAGTCCTAATCTAGTTATTACCAAGAAATACAGACCAGCCAATGGTTCCACTGTTACTCCATTAGTAAAATAGAATCCACCACAAGTAACACAGCAACAGATTACATCATTGAACAAAGTAATATCTGAAATAACTGAAGTGTTAATTCATTTCAGGCCGTATAAAAAAGATGTTTAAGTAGGAAGATATCAATATTGGCATAAGAAGGAAAAGTGCTAATGTCAGTACACTTGTGGAAGGATACTGGTAAGCATACAACTCCCTAGTAGCTGGAAACTGTGGCTGGGCAGTATAGGTTTAGCTTTTTGGACTTAATTAACATTTTAAAATAACTGACACGTTATGCTTTGCCATTTGCTCTTTTTGTCCTATAGATATGTCCTCATGAAGCTTAGCTGCAGTCACACCAAGCAGCCCCTCTTGGCACGCCAGGTCGTGTAATAATCTTCTAGCACTGAGCATATTTTTTGCTTCTTTTTTGCCGAAAATACATCTTAGTCGTAAGACAATGTGACTAGGATGCACAAGGAGGCTGATTAATATCATATATGACACTTGTATATCTATGTGCGACTGAGTCTCTGAATCTGTATATGAAGTGCTACAATGTAGCAGCTGCAGCTTTTTTCCAGTATTAAGGTGTGTACACACGGTGAGATCCATGCTATGGCCAATTTTGACTATGCGCTTTTCCCTTGAACTCCACAGCCCAGAGCACCGATTTTGACTATCTGTACTTTCAATTTTGTCTATGTACGATTTTGACTCAGTGCCAATTTTGACTATACTTTGTACTAGATAATACACTAGATAGTCAAGACTGACTTGCCTGCACAGTCTGTCTAGCCTTACGATACCGTCCCTGCGGGAGTGTGCATCGGGATCGCAAACTGCCTAACACCTTGAGATATGCACTAACTTTCCTTAAGATTTTGACTATAGTTAGAATCTTACAAATTTATCTAACCGTGTGTACACACCTTAAGTTCTGTTCTGCTCCATGTACAGACTCAAAGACACCAAATATACAAGTGTTACATATTAAATTAATCAGCGCAGTCTCTTTGTGCGTCCTATTCGCAATGTGACTAAGACGTACATTCAGCAAAAAAGATGCCCAACGTTAGTAGAGTTTCACGGGATCTGGCGGCTCATTCACACCAGGCATCTCTCACTGCATGGCGTATTGAGACTGGATGTATGAGTACACATCTGTATGTCAGCATCTTTCACCAAATGTCTAATGGATTTCACATGTTTATTTCACTGCTTGTTATGGCAGTGGAAAACGCCATCATACCGCCTAACAAAACTTTAATCACGCTAATGCATTTCACCTTCAATTTTTATTTACATTTTGGGATTTAGGGGTGCATGTACTAAACAATGATTCAAGTGGAGAAGTGAGCCAGTGGAGAAGTTGCCCATGGCCCATGGCAACCAATCAGCATTGACGTAACATTTATAATTTGCATACTATAATCGTATACAGAGCAGCTGATTGGTTGCCATGGGCAATTTCTCCACTGGCTCACTTCTCCACTTTTATCACTGCTTAGTACATGTACCCATTAGTTCAAAATAACAACATTTTAGTACATCTACAGTACTACCCAGTTAATAGTATCAGCAGACTTTTGTGTTTAGCCATTCCAGCACTAACATTAAATCACTGCCATTTACAGAAAAATAAGATATGTCTTTACTTTACACACAGTATTGCCATTCTATGCCAGTGTGACATCTCCCAGCTAACCCCCCCCCCCACATAATATTGTTAAATTTCATAATTAATTAATTCTTATTACTCCAAAAGTTGCTAATGCAGCATTTTAAATGAATGTTGATCACATATATTCATATACCACCCAACCATACTTGCCTACCTCTTATTTCTCCTCTACGGGAGAAGAATGGAGAGGAAACACACCAGGTCTCTTCAGGGGGCGGGGTCAGACTGTCACTTCATCAGGCCTGGCCCCAAGACGGGGAAATGCCCATGATTCGTGGGTCTGAGGAGCGGGGCTAAATGGCATAATTCATGTCTTTTAGCCCCACCCCCTTTAGACCAGCACTGCTTGTTTTTAATGCTTTAATTCTCATCCTTCCTGCTTCACTAGGAAGTGGGCAGGATGCGGGAGAGCTACATACCTTTCCGGGGCTGCGGAGGACTACCTTAAAAATTGGGTGTCTCCCACAGCTTCCGGGAGGGTAGGCAAGTATGCTCCCAACGTGACCCATTCCAGGAGGAACAAAAATGCTCTGTTCGTGGACTTCCCTCTTAATTTATGATTGGCATCACCTGTATTGAAACACCTTTCATAACCTACAGTAGTTATCAAATAACACAAGTGACGGCAGTTATAAATTAAGTGGGAAGTCCAGGAACAGAGCGCTCTTGGATTGGGTCATGTTGGGAGGTACTGAGGCTGCTCTGGCTTCACAGTGGACAAACCACTTAAATACTACATTTTAAACGGCATTAAAATTCACTATGTACTGAACACACAGCATACAGCTGTCCAATCAGTGATGCATGTACGGAAAGGAACAGACAATGAATGTATGGAGGTTTGCCCTCAATGAATGCACCTGAGTATCTAATAGCTTGTAAATAGAAGGGATGGCTAGAGCTTGGAGTCAGAGTTTACACCTAGAGCTGGACTTCATCTCATCAGTTAAGATGGTGCAAAACTGAACACAGGAGCTGGAGTGGATGTGACATCGGAAAGGAGCAGTGCTCCGGAACTGAAGCTCAGCTTCTGTTGCGGCACTTCTCTCTGCTAGCTTCCCATTTTAAAATGAAAACTAAATTAGACTTTTATATCCAATTAACACTAGGCGACTCTATCAAATATACTACTACATTTAATTAAAATGGACACTATAATTCAAAAAATATTGAGTGTCCTGACAGTTATTAATAAATAGTATAAAATGTAATGCAATACAGACACCTCCACATCTATGGCTATCCAAATTAAGCTTTAAATGGGAATAATGTTCCAGTAGTGGCTCAAGTAGTAAGCTAAGTCATAGGTGCACAACCTCATATAGGATAGCAGCCACGCCAATGAATTAGGTACTGCTAGAGAGGTCAATACACAATCAGTAAATCAGAAGTGGATAGAAAATGTGTCTGACAGTCGTCATCATGAGTGCACCAGACCAATACCTATGAGATAAGCCTACTAAGATGCGTCTCATTAGATGCATCTACTGTACATCTACTTGTGTCGTAATTATACAAACAGGCTCTTACTGTACTCTTTATGGCCCTACTGTCCCATCTGGGTTGGGTATGCGTGACCGGCGGTCAGGAGACTTCTACACCAACCTAGATATTTTGTATCTAGACATTTTGATGCCCTGTGCCAGAAAGAGAATTGGTGCCACCCCCCATATTTACAATAGGGACAGTGCGCGCCTTCATTGGGAGACAAAAATACAGGGAGGGGCATGACTTCATGGGGAAGGGGCGTGGCCACAGAATAGTACCTATTCACATTACACCGCACAGGAGTGCCCGTTAGTCACATTACACCACACACTACTGTCCGTTATCCCCCCCCCCCCCCCCTCTCTTTGCTTCACTCTCTCTAAATTTAGAATAACTTTACCTGGCCATTACTAACCCCCAAAGCCCCCGTCCCTATGCCTCTCTTTTAGTTATATATAACATAACCTTTCTTAATAATCTCCACTCCCCCCCCCCCCCCCCCACAAGGATGTCATGATTCACTGATTATATAGTTTTAATATTGATAACATTGTACAGCGGTACAGCATTCACCACCCAATCTCTGTGACTGAGGACAGGGGTGGGGGTACACTGTCACTGGGTGCTGCACCTGCACTGGTCCCTCACTGCTGCTGCCTGGCCCTGTACTCAGTGTGTAGGCTCTCCGGACGTCAGTGGCATCAGACTCAGTGCTCACTTAGCTGCTGGCCTGCCTGAGCTCACTCTCCCGAGTCCGGACTCTCCAGTCATGCTGCCTGCCCAAATGCCATGGGCTCCTCGGTGCAGGTCACTGTGGGAATGAGTTGGGAGAGCCGGTTCTCCGCCCACAGGGCATATGTGCTGCATGCTGAGCACCATCCGCACCACCCTAGTTATAGTCCTGGCACCAAACTAGCAACAAGTAAACAATCAGCAGAACTGTTGTGATTGAAAAAAAGCTCACATTTTGGTTCAGCCTGAGAAACAAGCTCATTCCGAAACACAGGCAAACCAGCAAGGAGACCTTGAAATTGAATTAGGCGATCCATCTATCATACAAGATAGCATCACCAGCACCATATTCACTAGGAAGAGTGACAAGATGGAACAAAACATTTATCTTACAACAGTACCACATCCGAGCCAGAATCACGGAAGGAGATGGAAAGTCTAACTGATGAAATGCTGGAATCTCTCCACCAGCTCCAGACCTAGCAACTAACAACTAAGGCCCTCATTCCGAGTTGTTCGCTCGGTAAAAATCTTCGCATCACAGCGATTTTCCGCTTAATGCGCATGCGCAATGTCCGCACTGCGACTGCGCCAAGTAAATTTGCTATGCACTTAGTAATTTTACTCACGGCTTTTTCATCGTTCTGGCGATTGTAATGTGATTGACAGGAAATGGGTGTTACTGGGCGGAAACAGGCCGTTTTATGAGCGTGTGGGAAAAAACGCTACCGTTTCCGGAAAAAACGCAGGAGTGGCCGGAGAAACGGAGGAGTGTCTGGGCGAACGCTGGGTGTGTTTGTGACGTCAAACCAGGAACGACAAGCACTGAACTGATCGCAGATGCCGAGTAAGTCTGAAGCTACTCAGAAACTGCTACGAGGTGTGTAATCGCAATATTGCGATTACTTCATTCGCAATTTTAAGATGCTAAGATTCACTCCCAGTAGGCGGCGGCTTAGCGTGAGCAACTCTGCTAAAATCGCCTTGCGAGCGAACAACTCGGAATGACCTCCACAACAGATGGGACTCTTACAATAATTACAGTAGTTGTGGATTGTGGATGTAAGAACAAAATGTATTTATATTCTTATTGTGGCAATTTCAGTACTGTAGATATTCTGATCAACTGTTAAAGCGTTAAATAAAACGGGTTCATGCCGGAGGACACAATACCGCCACTGGCATCCCGATCTTTAAAATCCCGACTGGGCGAGGTATGTTCTCCCCTACCCCCTAACCGATATTCCGACTGCTGGGTTACCGACAGTCTTAATCTTAACCGCATCCAAATAAAACATACAGAAGACAGGAAACTAGAAAGTTATTGTTGGGGTGGGATGTATCAAGCATTGTAATTTGAATAAGATACACCCCATCACTTACCGCATACATGGTTGCATTTATTAACCCTGTACGCATAGAGATTTGGGATTATTTAGGCAAAGAAAAGCTTTTCCGATAAGAGCTCTCCTTTGCGATGAAAGGAATTCCAAAGGACAGCTCTTATCGGATTCCTCCTGGGGACTTATGTGGAGAGAAGCCCATACAGAATATAGATGGGGTTGCCTATCGAGTACAAGCTTCAGAAAGTTTTGCTTTACGGAAGCTGATACTTATAGGGAATGTGGTCATATATAACAGACTATTGTATATTATGTATTGATAGTGCAAAAAGAATATAGCTCAAAATAAATATAAAATATAATGCATAAAGGTATAGGGGATATTACATCAAGCAGGGAAGATTTTTAAGGAGAGAGGTATAGTTACCAACATAGCATCAATATACAAGGAATGCTGAAGAATATTGTAAGTCGAGAAAAGTCTGTCAGAGGGACATTTAATGCCAGCAATTTACCCCTAGCGCCACACATAAACAGTGATGTCATATGGCAGATATAATGTGACACGACCAGTGTCAGAGTACTTACCACACTAGAACTTGGGTATGCATTTTATTTAAATATGTACAACCTACATCACAGTTTGTGACAACATGGTTGGCGTAGTGGTTAGTATCACTGCCTCACAGAGCTGAAGTCATGAGTTCAGTTCCTGAAAAAGGCACTCTCTCTATGGAGTCTGTATGCTTTCTGTGTTTGTATGGGTTTCCTCCCACATCCCAACAAGGGATACAGTTAATTGCCGCCAGTCGGAATCCCGACTACTGACAATATCGACAGCCGGCTTACAGGGGCTATTCCGTGACACCCATAGAGTGGGAATAGAACCTGTGGCGCGTGCAGCGAGCCGCCCAGCCCACAAGGGGACTCTTTGCGCTCGCCCCACTGCCGGCATACTGACGGCCAGGATCCCTTTGTCGGTATACTGATGGCTGGCATCCCAGACGTCGGTAATTTATACTGAATCCCCCAACAATATACCAGTGGGTAAACTGGCATCTTACAAATACAATTACCCTGCTGTGTGTCCATGTGATAAAGTGCTATGTAATATGTGTGCATTATATACATTAAGTGACTGCTAATAAATGCTAATGAAGGCCCTTGGCAAAGCAATGCATCACTGGGAACCCTACCCACCCATACAAGTGAATAAAAAACAAACAAACAAACGTCTCTCCACATGCTTCCATAAGTGTATGGCTGTCAGCACTCTGATTGCTGGATAGCTCCAACCATCCACCAATCAGCAAGCTGACAGTCATTTGCTGTCTGGCTGCAGCCTGGGAGGAAGGTAGAAAAGGATGCCCATCTGCTCTGATTGGGTGTCATTCACAATCAGAGCAGCCAGGCAACATTTTCTACCTTCCTCCCAAGAAGGTCCGGAAGCACCAGCTCGGGAGACAAATGCCCTCTGGATCAGCCCAATCATGCTCGAAGGCCCCGTAGAATTGTGGTGCCCTGGCCACCTGCCCAGTGTGCCCTCTACATTTAGATGGCCCTGACTATGGGGGTCATTCAGAGTTGATCGTAGCTGTGCTAAATTTAGCACAGTTACGATCAGGCACTCAGACATCCGGGGGGATGCCCAGCACAGGGCTAGTCCGCCCCGCATGTCAGTGCCGCTCCCCCCCCCAAGAAGTGCAAAAGCACTTTTGCATTTCAGGAGTACCTCCTGCGGCTGGCTGGAAGAACCTCTTCACTGCCCAGGTCACAGCAGCTGCATGTGACGTCACGCAGTCACCGCGGCTCGCTCCCCTTATGGTCCGGCCACGCCTGCGTTGGCCGGACGCGCCGCCGTCCAGCCCCCTCCCGCCCAGCGACCATCTCTGCCTGTCAATCAGGCAGAGGCAATCGCTAGGCAACGACGACCTTTGGCCATCTGGCATGCACCGGCGCACTGCGGCGCTGGCAAATGCGCAGTTCTGACCCGATCGCACCGCTGCGAACAAATGCAGCATGGGATCGGGTCGGAATGACCCCCTATACCTCTATGGGGATGGCAAAATTTGTAAATACATCAATAATGGCGTTACTTTTCTTTTACATGGGATGTAGCAATCAGTGACGTGCCTCCTGAACCATTTAGCTCACCACACATCCCTGCTAGCAATGCTGGAAAGGCTTCACTGGATCCCTCACCAACATCAGCAGCTCAAGTGCATTGTGTGAATAGGATATAATCCCGTCCTCCTCCGCTGCAGCAATACACTGATGGCAAAAGGAATAACTATATCACCGGAGAGGATGTTTTGTGCCATGTTCTTCAACATTGAAATGGTGGTGGCACAACAATGTCTATTGCTGCAATAAGCAGCGATACAGAATGTTAGTTACTGCGAATTTATGGCTGGAAATTATAACTACATCTGGCCACTGGATCCCAAAGAACCATGTGTGTGGCCGAACTGAGCAATGATGCTGCCAATGACATGGGCCAATCAGGAAAATCAAGCCTTGCGTTGCCATCTAAACAGAATAAATAAAATGTACCTGTAGAAAGAACCTAGATGTTGCTATGGACTGTGGAAACTCGTAACAGAAGTAAGCTTCTTGGATCCTGTTTCAAACACATTTACAGATATGTTCTCACAGCGGGTGTAGTATGGTATGCCGGCGGCCGGGCTCCCGGCGACCAGCATACCGGCGCCAGGAGCCCGACCGACGGCATACCGACAGCGTGGCGAGCGCAAATGAGCCCCTTGCGGGCTCGCTGCGCTCACCATGCTGCGGGCATGGTGGCTCGCTACGCGCACCACACTATTTATTCTCCCTCCAGGGGGGTCGTGGACCCCCACAAGGGAGAAAATCTGTCGGTATGCCGGCTGTCTGGATTCCGGCACCGGTATACTGTGCGCTGGGATCCCGACAGTCGGCATACTGAAGACCACCCCTCACAGCTACATCCAGCCTCAGTATGCCATGAAGCGGGAAATGCCTGGCGTGAGTGAGCCGCCAGGTCCCGTGCAAATGTCGGGCATCTTTTTTTTTTTTGTCAAAAAATCATCTTATTCACATCATGTCTAGGGTTCACAGGGAGACTATGCTGAGTAATGTGATATGTAATATTTGTATATTGTGTGTGACAGTGTCTGTATACGGGGCAGGAACAGAACTTGTGTTGGAAAAAAGCTGCGGCTGCTACATTGTAGCACTGCGCTTACAGATTCAGAGACTCAGTCGCACACAGATATACGAATAAGAGACATTTTCGGCAAGAAAAAGACTAAACAGACGCCCGGTGCTATAATATTCTCACTCGGCCTGGCGTGCCAAGAGGGGATGTTTGGCGTGAGTGCAGCAAAGATATCTGTACATCACTGCTGCAGTTGCACCAAACTGGCCCTCTCAGCGCGCCATGTCCAGCGAGACTCTGCTAACATTGAGCGTCTTTTTTGCATCTTGCTTGCCAAATAAACAAGTGTTTAATATCAAATTAATCAGCACAGTCTCCTGCTGCGTCCTAGCCACATTGCGTTGCGCCTAAAAGACGCCCGACATCAGCAGAGTTGCACGGGATCTGGAAGCTTACTCGCGCCTAGCATCTCGCTATGCATGGTGCACTGAACTAGATGTACAGGATGAGGACACAAGCAGAAAGAGAAGGTCTGATGTCCAGCCACTATCCGGTTTAGTAGATACTCACCGGCCAGTGCCTTTGTAACAGTTATTTCCTCGTAACTTTGCTGGCAGGAAGATTTAGAATTTCAGGGTCTATGACACTTTTGTATTATAGGGGGGATGTCTCAGACCTTCTAAAGAGCGGAGAAGTGAACCGGTGGAGAAGTTGCCCATAGCAACCAATCAGTTACTACTGTACCTACTATTACTGTATATAGAGTGTGCTTGATAAGTGCTATCTAGCCACTGATTGGATGATATGGGCAACTTCTCCACTGACTCTCTTCTCCACTCTTTAGAAGGCTGAATACATTCCCCAGCATCAGCATGCCACCAAATTGCTGGCTGCAAAGTTGTCCAATAATAACCCTTTTCCACTAGCTCTAAAAACACGGGTAAATGCGCGGGGGGGCGCATTTACCCGTGTTTTTTTCTAGTGGAAACGGCCCCCCCTGCAAATTCCCGGATCAAGTGATCCGGGAATCCTACCCGGGTAGCTTGCCGGATTGAACACGTGTTCAACCCGGAAAGGGCGGCGCTGGGAGATCATGTGATCTCCCAGCGCCGCCCCTGCCACGTCAGCAGCAGCATCACCAACCCGGCAATATGTCGGGTTGGTGGTCTCAGTGTATAAGAGGGCTCTGGCACAGGTCGCAGCCGTGTCAGGCTCCCGGCTGCGACCCGTGCTAGCAAGTCGAAAAGGGGTATAACCTACCAACACCACAAGGAATGATCCATACAAGTATCAACCATGGGGTTGAAAACATTTATGGGAAAGGGGGCTTACTATAAAAGTATTAATATGAGTAGATGTCTATAAACTAAAATCCCTTTTTTGGCAAATCTATAGAGATAATTCCTACAAAATAACTAAGAATCGGACACATATAAAAAAAAAAATCCACTTACAGCCAATGAAATCCACTTACAGCCAATGAAAGCATGTAACACTTCACAGAGATGTGCTTACGCATAAATAAAATTGAACAACATTTATATGATAGCATGTCTTTAAACCCCTATGCCATGCATAATAAAGCAGGTATTGAAGGGGAGGGTGATTTACTGTTTGTTACTGAACATGTGATTTGCTCTAAGGCCAGTTCATTACCTTCTAGACGTATTAAAATATATTGCACATTGTTCTGAGGCCTGAGATAATCTTCTCCTGCAGATCGTAGGATAAATGCTAGGCCAGTCTTTGAGAGAGGCGCTCAATAAAAATGCAGATACCGTGGTCTGCTCTTGAGCTGGAAGGGCTTTGACTATTTGAGGATGAAGAAATTGGAATAGTATATCTTAAGTGACAAACAGTAATTTTAGCGTCCTGGACGCTCCAACCAAAGGGAATATTGCGTGCTCGCCTTTTTCCTCCTCTAGGGATAAAAGCCTCTATGGCAGAGGATTTACCAAAAATATCCTTAATACTGTACGTAACAAACTGCCGAGTGAAATACAAAATCCTAAAATACAGTAATTACAAATAATAATATTCATTTCCAGACACAATACACTGCTTGTGCCTATAACAGCTCAGTAAGGGGTGGTGGTTCCAGTTGGTGTCCTTTGTGAAACGAAGTACAGCAGATTCTAACTGGCTTTGGCACTTATATATGGATGTGCAGAGACACATTCATGGGATATATGCATTATGTGATGATAACAGACATTTATAACCCAGAATATAAGAGCCGGGGCAGCCTTAAGTGACATCAGCAGATCAAGCTCTAGCGTCAACCTACTTATAAAGATAAACTTCCGCATCACTGGTTTCCTAATTTCCAGGCCACTGAGTAACCACTGTACCAAAAGCTTCTCAAAAGACGAAACATATATTGTACATACACAATAAGGCGCCCACTGCTGCATTTCCATCTACACTCTTCGTTTTT
Organism: Pseudophryne corroboree; assembly: GCF_028390025.1. Classification (NCBI taxonomy): domain Eukaryota; kingdom Metazoa; phylum Chordata; class Amphibia; order Anura; family Myobatrachidae; genus Pseudophryne; species Pseudophryne corroboree. The sequence continues at coordinate 99,718,156 of NC_086445.1, read as the reverse complement.
CCTTAAATAATAATTCTTAGCAAATATGAACATTAACATGGACAGATTGTTGTATTATATGTATATATCAAATTGTAGAAATCTTTTTTTTTATTATTTAATAGAGGCATGACACTAAGGCATTGTCACACACTGAAAACTGCATCTGTGTTATGTCAATCCTTTCACTGCTGTCTGTATCTGCTGCATACACTTAAGACCCTTCTATAGAATTAGCGGCTATCACAATATATACACAGGCTAAATGAAGGACACAGCTTATACAGCATACACATCAGAAACAAAGTATTTGGACAAAATGACACGATTAAAGGACACAGTGTTATCACATACAAATCCATGCAATAAAAATACAGTCGCCTGCTTAGCATCAGGTTTGTAGTTAGCAAATGTCCCTTTACATTTTGGTAATTACATGTAACCTAACAGGCACATAAAAAAACACTAATTAGAGATTAGGGCAGAATTGTTATTTAACCCACAAGTCACGCCAATGCCTACAAATACTGTATTTCATGGACACTTAGGGGAAAATGTCACAAGTAGCATCTACCTCTTCTATAGTAGGGGTGGAATTGAATCTCAATTGTGTATATATATATATATATATATATATATAAAAAAATAAATGTACATATATATATATATATATATGTGTGTGTGTGTATATATATATATATATATATATACTGTATACCACCTCTGCTGTTATCCCACCCAACCCCCAATGGCCTGCCTCTGACTGCATTACGTTACCAAGAAAATGTCATAATTGATTAGTCAGCAGAGTGAAAGGAAGCGGATTCTGTAAGGTCACAAGCTAACAAGTATTTATGCCTACAGCTTTTATTCTCAGGCCATACCAAAAATGAATTCTACATATGTTCTATCCACACAAGACGATGTTACCACCGGTAGCCCAGGTGTTGCACCATTAATTCTCAACTTCTCCACAGCAGTGGAATGCATACTTACAGGCATTCGTTACAGCAAAACTGTTAGCCGTTTCTATGTTGTCTACATGAGGAATCAAATTAAAAAGTGCTTCAGATTCGTTGGGGCTGGTGTTATGGAGAAAAATTGCTAATCGAAAAGCAGTATATTCCTGATCGGTGTTTCGAATGAAAAGCCCACCTATAAAAAAAACACACACACACACAAATAAAATGTATTTCTGTTTTTCAACACAGACATGCAGACAGTTAAGCAGCTCTTTGTATGCAGGTGTAATAAAGTTTGACAGCATACTGCTCCGTTAATTAAAGCACCGATAGCTGACATGTGCTTTGAGTGCTTTGGATCACATTTCACATTGCTACGACTCGCAGCTTTTATCCAGGACTCGTGCTTGTACATCATTCAGCAATATCATTTCATTTGCTCATCTTACACCGCTATATATTACCGGCTACATGCCATGAATTAGAATGTGCGTTAGTTACTGCATTGTGGTATTTGATTGTCTTCCCCTCGTCTATGGTCACTGGTGACATTTGAAAGAATATACGCTCAATCCAGTTAAATTCACACCGATATAAATGGATTTACTATGTGGCAAATGTTCACCTTGTTAATGTAGATAATTAATGCATCATCAAGGGAGTTAAATGAACTACTGTCCCCAGTGTGAATGAACAGAAGCTGCCTCGTATTGCACATAGAGCACAAAAGTCAGCCTGCTTTCAGAATCTCATTAAACCCCCCCCCCCTCCTTTTTTTTAAACTACAGTGCGATAAATTATGCAGCCCTGAGCTGCAACAAAGATTATTGGATGCAACCCCCCCCCACACACACACACACACACACACACACACACACACCTTATTAAACAACAGCTAAAATAGTAGTTTCCAAAATCATGAAAGATGAAGTAAGGGATGCAGTGCAGACAACACAACTTTCCAACTACTGTAGCTATAATGTGGAGACATTGCACAGGAACAGGACAGCTCAACTACTGCAGAATCCACAGATCATGCATATAAACCATCCCTATAACACAGGAGCGGGCAGGCCCAGGGTGGCACTGGTGGGGTGGGGAGGGGGGGGGGGGGGGGGGTCGGTGGTGGTGGGGGGGATGTCATTTTATGCATAGGAACAAAACACAATAGTAGATCACCTGCTGTAGCTATTCCTAGGATGACTGCTGCAGAAGCTCTTACTGCTCAGCTGTCAATCACAGGAGACCTGAACTACAGTAAAGCACGGGAGTCACTGCTGTAAGACTGTCTATCAAAGAGGTTCTGCAGCAGCTCTTCTGTGCAGTATAACTGTAAGGGGGTTCAATGCCTAGTTTGAGGTCTATGATTAAGTTATTTCCAATAAGGCACCTGCAGCTCCCTCCCCCCATACTACAGATCTAAGTTTAACCATTAGCATCCTGGTGCAAAGTGCCCCCCATCCCAGTCACAGGCAGCCTCTCACCTATTTGCACGCTGCTAGGAAAGGCCCCCATCGCAATGCTCCACAATCCAGAGAATAAAACCACAATCTCCTGCCCAATAATCCGCATTTTCTCTCTTTCTCTCTCTCTCTCTCTAGATGCTGCTGGAAAGCATCGAGGCTGAAGCCACAACCAGAGAAAGGAAGCCAGGCGCTGCCAGTCTAGCAATCCATCCTGGGCATGAGGTTTCCCGCAGTCTCCATAGCCCCGGGAGAGCTGGTGTCCGGCTGGAGAGGTTTGCACATGCAAAGATGGTGGAGTTGGTGGTGGAGGGAGGTCTAGTGGCTGCACTGAGAGATGAGACATGCGCTATCCCACTCTCCCCCCATCTCACACAATGCAACCCTCTCTCTCCCTGCAGCCTCCCTGCCTCACTGCAATTGCATGAATGGGATGCTGGCAGTATAGGAGATGACTGTTGTGTCACCCCCACCCCTGGAGCAGGCAGACAGGTCTGCTCTGCTTTCCCTATAGCAGCAGTAGAGACAGAGCCACTGCAGCAAAAGCCTCTCCCTGCTTCACCACTAGCTCTACAGGGGGGGTGAGCCAGCCTGGCTAGGGGGGAGTAAGGGGTTAGACAAGGTCAAGGGCTCTGTCTTCCCACACTATGCACCCAAGTCTCCTGTCTCCCTATCCAAATGCAGGGGGGATCTGGATGGGTGCACCATCACTACAGTATGTCCGGGCACTCATTCAGCTGCTCACACATGTCAGTAGGACTGGAGAGGGGATGCACAGGCTGGGGGGACACGTCCTGGATGTGTCTGGCAGGTAGTTTTTTTTTTTTCTTTCTGCATTTTGCCTGTCTCTTAACCCCTGCGTTGCCAAAAGGCAGTGTGAAGTACAGTAGGCTTGTGTGTGATTATTTTTCAAGTAGTAGTAACTAGAATAACTGTGGTGCCATTATGTGTAATGCAAAGATGTCATGTCATGAAAGGAACACTGTATATTGATTGCATTCATGTAAAGTGGGTGCCATTTTTAGCTTTGCTACATGTTAATGGAGGGGAAGTCATTTGCAAACATGAACAGTCATGAACACATGGCTTTTAGTTATAGGAGGGATTCATGCTATGGAGGTTTTGTGAGGAATTGTTTCAGCACCACGGACAGCGATACAGATGTGTGCACAGTTCTATGCATGAAAGTTTTATTTCTTTATGTTAGGTTCAAATAAAATTAAAAATGTATTTATCCAGTGATGTGCGGTGAGGTAAGTGGCTAGGGAGGCACAGGCTAGTGCCAGAGCCAGATTTACACACAATAAATGAGCCCTAGGGTTCTTATGGGTAGTCGGGATGCTGGCATCCCGACACCACTCAGAATCCCATCGCCGGAGCACCGACTGCAGACATCCCAAAGGTAAGTATCGGAGTCACTTCTAGGTTTAGGGCACTAGAGGGGGGTGGAGTTTAGCCATAGCTGCCAGGCCCCGACTCAGCCCTAACCGCAACCCTCGGACTCTTAGCCCTAGCCGCCAAACCTCAAATCTTAGCCCTAGTTGCAACCCCAAAAGTTAAGGTAGGGGATAGGGGAGGGGTAAAATAATTAACCTGTCCCCTGTCGGCATTCTCATTGCCTGTATTATGTATCACACTGGTGCAGACAAGGTAGGTGTCATGAGCCTGGGGCTTATTTCCGGTGCCAGGGTCCGGGGTTTGCCCATCTGGCTGCTGGCGGTGCGGCCGTGAAGAGATGCTTCGGAGCAGGTGGAGGTGATGGTTCGGCTTCCAGGAGACAGTATGTCCCGGCAGGGAAGGGGCGAGCTCTTGGGTGTCTGCAGCACTGGGGGCAGCCATGTTGGAGACCAAGTTCCACTGCATCCAATGCCTGAGCTCTGTGGAATGTTTATTCCAATCATAGGCAGCTTCCTCTTACAAAAGGGGTCAGCCCACACTTGCATGCTGTCAGTGATTTATGTTATTGCTCTGTGCAGAAGCTCCAGCTCTGAGTTCCCTCAGGAATTTTCTGTGGTTTTTCGGGCTTCAAGGGTCTTTAGCTCCACACCACAAGTCTTCCCGCTGCACCCTTGACAATGACTTCTTCCATGGTTCTCAGCTGCCACCCGCCCGGCGGTGTCCCCAGGAGCCTGGTGACTGTCGAGGGCCCTCCCAGTCACCCGCAGTGCCCTTCAGCTACGACTAGCCGGCATTCTTTCGTTAGACCTCAAAGCAGCTTTCCCAGTGTTTTACAGCCACATTGGTCTACATTGAAACAATAGAGTTCTTCAGCCACGTTTGTTCAGCATTCCTTTCTCCAGCATTATTCGTCAGTGTTTTTCAGTCACAACTATCCAGCATCCATTCTTTAGCAGTATTCTTCAGTGTTCTTCAGCCACGTCTACTCAGCATTTATTCTTCTACAGCATTCTTCAGTGTTCTTCAGAACAACAGAGAAAACTACTTATACAGCGCCTCATCCAAATAGATCAATTAATAAACCAAACAAATATAAAACAGGCTCCTGAGAACCGCGCTTGCCACAACCACTATGTGAGATGGATTAACAAACTAAGAAACAACAAAAAGTGGCTGCGCTGTGTATCAGCAGCTATGTAAAAGTAGAGAGCACAACGTGTAATATATTAAGTATTTATTCTCATAATAGAAACAATTTAAAACATGTAAATTGACAGCACACCTATATCTGTCTCAGGTGATATAAGAGTTCAGTCATATAATAAAGGTAGCTATCCAAAGGAATACTTCCTATTGTGCAATATAGTGGAAACAGGAGGATTTATAAGTGCAATTCCAGATGGTAAATTTCTATCATTCACTGGATAGATATTAAGAGCGTATACTACCTCTCCGACAGGGGCTGGTATATACTAGCCGAGCGTCCCCGGCTAGTAAGTCCTGCGTTGCCCGATGTTGTGCACAGCGGAGAGGAAAGATCAGGTGCCCAATGCTGAGCACCTGCCGCTGAGGAGGAGTGTGCGGCCGTCTCCTGTTCTCGTGGTCGCTGGCCGGCGGTAGTAGCAAGCTGCTGCGGTGAAGTGAAGAACGGCCTCTTGCCGCGGTCAGCCGGTCAGCTTTGATGGAAATGTAGCTGTATGGATTGCACAAGGATAATTCACCTGGAACGCCTTTTGCACACCTGGTCCAGGTGAATTATCCTTGTGCAATCCATACAGCTACATTTCCATCAAAGCTGACCGGCTGACCGCGGCAAGAGGCCGTTCTTCACTTCACCGCAGCAGCTTGCTACTACCACCGGCCAGCGACCACGAGAACAGGAGACGGCCGCACACTCCTCCATAGCGGCAGGTGCTCAGCATTGGGCAACCGATCTCTCCGCTCCGCTGTGCATAACATCGGGCATCGCAGCAGCTTGCTACTACCGCCGGCCGGCGACCAGGAGAACAGGAGACGACTGCACACTCCTCCTCAGCGGCAGGTACTCAGCATTGGGCACCTGATCTTTCCTCTCCGCTGTGCACAACATCGGGCAACGCAGGACTTACTAGCCGAGGACGCTCGGCTAGTATATACCAGCCCCTGTCGGAGAGGTAGTATACGCTCTTATTATCTATCCAGTGAATGATAGAAATTTACCATCTGGAATTGCACTTATAAATCCTCCTGTTTCCACTATATTGCACAACAGGAAGTATCCTTTGGATAGCTACCTTTATTATATGGCTGAACTCTTATATCACCTGAGACAGATATAGGTGTGCTGTCAATTTACATGTTTTAATTTGTTTCTATTATGAGAATAAATACTTAATATATTACATGTTGTGCTCTCTACTTTTACATAGCTGCTGATACACAGCGCAGCCACTTTTTGTTGTTTTTCAGTGGTCTTCACCCATGACTATTCAGTATCCATTCCCCAGCAGTATTATTCAGTGTTCTTCAATCACGTCTACTCAGCATTCATTCTTCTACAGCATTCTGCAGTGTTCTTCAGTCACGAGTATTCAGTATCCATTCTTTAGCAGTACTCTTCAGTGTTCTTCAGGCATGTCTACTCAGCATTCATTTGTCTACAGCATTCTGCAGTGTTCTTCAGTCTTGTCTATTCAGCTTCCATTTCCCAGCAGTATTCTTTAGTGTTCTTCAGTCTTGTCTATTCAGAAATCATTCCGCAATAGCTGTCCCACGAGTTTTTCAGTCACAATTATTCAGCACTCATCCTTCAGCGGCTTTCTTCAGAGTCCTTCAGCTACGACAACCTAGCAACCTTCCTGCAGTCGTCAAGCCTCCATTCACTGGTGTCCCTCAGTCACGAGCACTAAATAAAACTCCCATAGTTCTCTATACTTTGAGCTCCAACTTATATGAGAAGGAACTACTTTCAACCACCTCAGTTCCTCCCTGCTGTGGCGTCCACTTTCCCAGCAGACGCCTATTCGGCAGATCCTCATCACCAGTGACAGTAGGCATGGGAGGTAGTGTCTCACCTGTCAGACTTTTTACTACAGAGTTTTGACTATAAAAATGATTAGAATAATACAAATAAAATATTTATAATATATTCTTTTTATGTTTCATATCATTTATCAGTCAAAACTCTGGAGTATGACAGGAAAGGCTCTGCCTCACCTGCCTTCCCTCACCGCACTTGCTTTTCTGTGGTCACATGACACATGCAGATGCAGACATCTGGTAGCTCATCTTTTATATATGTTAGGACTGGGATGTACATTGAAACCAGATGGTTAGCAACCACTGATTTTCCCAGTTCAATAGAATTAATTTTCTTATTAAATTGTGAGAATTCAATGGTTGCTACCTATCAAATGCAACTTTCCGATACCCATCCGATGGTTAGCTACTTCTGTGCAGCTCTGAATGCTTCTGCACATACACTAAAACTATCAATGATTATACCATTGAATGGTTGGGATTCAATGTCTAGTAGCCAAAGCATTGCTGCAGGCAGGGGCATAAGTTCATCCCATTCGTCCCCGGAGGCAAGTTGGTGTTTGGAGGCCATGCAGGTTGCCATCCAAACTCGGGTGTTTTTTAAAGGTGCAGTCATGTACAAGGCAGACTGACGAAAACCAGCGTCTGCTGCATGCAGCATCAGCATTCATCGGTGGGTCTCATCTCACAATCCAGCAGCAGTGGCTGGTGCACCGTCACTTGCTGCAAACAGGCTGCACGGTAGCAGGCGGAAGCCATCTTGTCCCCTATTGCAAGTGTTAGCAGGGCTCCTTAAACAGAACCAATCAACTGCAGCAGCAGCTGCTGGTGCACTGCAGAGCTCCTTTAGAAGAGCAATGGTCACACTATGATTCTGTTATGAATGCGTGCTGCTGTACATGCAGGTGCCCCTTCAGGCTTGGAACCCAGAGGCAGGCATCTTCATTGCCTCCTGGAGTTAAACCCCTGGATTGCTGGACCTGATGTTCGAAGCCCAGCAACCATCCCATCTCAAGTTTCTGATGTCTGTCCCTAATGTATGTGCATAGAATACAGCATGAGCATAAACCAACCCCTGGTCTTTTAACAAATCTAGCTGTGTGCATGTACTGTTCATGTGCACTCCTCTGGAGAAGTTTAACATTGTTTCTTGTGAATGTAGGGGAGTGTTCTATCTGTGCACAAGACTGCCTTTGGGTCACTCCTGAGTAGGAAGGGAAAGTTTCCACTACAAAACTTACTTTTTTTGGGTCTCTACTTTAGGGTCTGGCTCCCCCCAAAGGTAAGCAGCCAGTCCCTGTGGCAACAGATTCCCTGCTACTGTTGCTGAATCCCTTAGGGCTCCAATGCAGGGCTGCCATCAGAAATGTGGGGCCCAGGATTGCCTGAATATGGTAAGCTCTCAGGTTTAGCACATGAATGTGGAATAAAGAGAATTTGTGTCCACATCCATTTTCTTGCCTTGTTCTATAAATGTGTGTGTTTTCTCTGGGATTCATTTTGTCATGCCCCTTCCCCGCAAGGCATGCGCCTTATGTCCCTTTTGGGAAAATGAGGGGGAGGAGGGGCAATTCTCTTTTTGGCACCGGGCACCAAATAGTCTAGTTATGGCACTGGCCCCTCCTGTTGCACCCAAAGCTTGCCGTTTTGGTGCAAGACAACTGGGTGTGCACCTAGGCATGACCACGGCATGCCGGGATTACAGTACAGGCAAGGAGTCTGGAACAGGCAGCCATAGACGCACAGCGATGGCAGCATTTCAAATTTGGAGCTGGCCTCAAGCCAATCGGAGCTCACAGATCGCCAGTCAATCAGGAGCTGCTACTGTGGCCACTCAGGATTGTCTCAAGTCCAGCGCCAAATACAAAATGTAGCCGGCACTGTCCCTCCATGGCTGCTTGCAGCACACAACATATCTACACTGCTGCAATCTTGGCCCCCTCACAGCCCGGGACTCGGCGGTCACCCCCACCCCCCCTTTCCCCCCTATGGCGGCCCTGCTCCGGTATATCACATAGAATCCTAAGTTGACCCTGCCCCACTTGAGATGATTCTGACTCAGGAGCCTACAGGGGAATACCCTCGCTAAGGGGTAAATTTACTAAAGCTTCTAAAACAGTAAAACAGAGAATTGGTGATGTTGCCCATAGCAACCAATCAAATGCTGTCTATCATTTTTCTACTGCCTTTTAGAAAATGAGAGACAGCAGCTGATTGGTTGCTATGGGCAACATCACCAGTTCTCTGTCTTAGAAGCTTTAGTAAATTTGCCCCCAAGAGTACTTAGTGCATCTGCTGGCTGAGATCACGTTGAAGGTTGCTACAGCAATCCCTCCAGTCAGTGCAGCCCCCCATTGGAACGGAGGCAGACCATGGAGGGCTCCAGACTCTCCTAGGCCACCAGGGAAAGAAGGTACATGTTCTTTATTGTAAATACAACAGGCTGCAGAGCTGGATATTTAAATACATTTGAAACATTTATTTCTTACAAATGAAATATATTTAAAAATGTAATTACAGTATACCATTTACACTACACTCAGTTTACCCGTTGCAGAACCAGACTGTATGCCTCATGGCCCTGGAAACTGGGATGTCATGCCACAGCTGTAGTGCTAGCACACACCTGGGGCACATTTATGGCATGTTACTGTGCCTGGTGCTTATCTCTGGGCTTTTTTTTATATCGCGCTGCAGCCAGGGACTTGCTTACAGTATAGGGTCAGTTATACTAGTCTCTTGGGTGCTGCGGTCAGGGTCGGACTGGCCCACAGGGGTACCAGGGAAACCATCAGTAGGCCCCACTGCCTGAGGGCCCCAACTCCTTCCTCTAGGGATCAGGTTCCAGACTGTGCACTTGTATTATACATGGTAGACTAACCAGACAAGAATAAGAACGGGGTGCCCATCTTTGGAGCCGATTCTTCCCCGGGGATACCGCACATCTATAAAGCTTCTTATATGCACTTCTTTTATCCGGATTCTGGTAGGTAGCCACCCTCATAAAACTTGGATTGTAAACACTATTGAATGTCAACCATTCTCCTTTGAAAATATGGAGTTTTTTTATTGCTGAACTTTTATATTAAATTATTTTTTTTTACTATATACTGGATTAATTCTTACTATATTGAAGTGACGGTGTACTTCTATGGGACATATTTGGTGAACATATTGCACTAGATTGCCTTCTTTTTTCTCTTTGCATGTCTAATTCACTTGGACGAATTTCATATCATTTATGTGCAAGGTATTTCCTTGTGAAGATTCCCACACAAGTGACTGAGAACTCCTATTTTTAAGTTAAGTGGAGTCTTTTCTCCTTGTTTTTTTTCTTCTTACAATTAAAGTCTGTAAAGGGGCGCAGAAGGAAAGGTGTCCTATACCAAAAATTCTTAATTGTAGGTTAAGACACAAGGGCTTCCAAACATTGTCCTGGAATACACAGACTGGCAGCAGATGCTCCATTTCCCCGTTGAGCTGATCCAATTCTGGTTACTGCTCACACTACAAAGGCTGCACTTCACCATACAGTAAATTGTCTTTGTGCAATCCGCACCACAGACTGACCCTGCGCACTACACAGACACAAACCTGGTTTACAGCACACTGCAGAATGAATCTGCGCTTCTTGCAAAACACTGCAGACTGACTTGAATAGGGATCAGTATGATTTGTAAATGGACGGGATGCCAGCTGTCAGTTAAACCAACAGCGGCATCCCGTCCATCAGAATCCCGACAGCCCCCCATTAAGGCCCCTATTCCTCACCTTTTCCCTATCCTAACCCTCCCTTGTGGGCGCCTAACTCTAACCCTCCCTCCCTGCTGCCTAAACCTAACCCTCCCCACTTAATGCCTAACCCTAATCTCCCCTTCTAAGTGCCTAACCCTATCCCTTCCTCCCCAGTCCCTAACCCTAACCTTCCCATCCCTGCTTCCTAACGCTAACCTGCCTAAACCTAACCTCCCCCCTCCGCGGGAGGACAACAACGAGTCCCACTGTGAGAATGATCAGGATGCTGGCTGTCGGCAAAATGTGACACCAGAATCCCGAGCGGCGTCGGTATGTAGACGACGGCATTGCGTCCTCTTTTGGGATCCAGGCATGGGTATACTGACCGCCGGGATCCCATCCATCAGGAATCTAACTGCTTCCCCTTGAATACAGTACAATAGTACGCCACAGACTGATCCATTGCACAATACGTTACAGAATAATATTGGTGTTCGTGATGGTAATCCAAGAATGTGTCCTCAGACGAAGCACTTGGATCTTGCAAATGCATGTAGGAGGTTTCTATCTCTTACAGATGCCTCCTGCTGCATCTAAATTTGAATTACATGGAATTGCACAGCCACTTCTTTGCGGCTGTGCAATTCCATACAAACATGAATTACTGTAGGCCCTCTATACTCTTCACTACAGGAGACTGCACACATAACAGTCAAACACGTCCATGCACAACCCATCCACCCTTCCTTTACTTTACCACTTCTGCCCCTGCCCTAACTAGTTTATTGCCTCTCTGTTTGTGTCTGCAGCTCTCTGCTCCTACACTTTATACCTGTCTCTGTAAAGGAGAGATTTAATTATTGTAGAGTTTACTTCACTACCATGCACATTTGCTGGTAATTATGGGAGGGAAATCTCTATAGAGTATGAGCAAAAACAAGCAAGGTTTTCCTAATAGGTTATTGTACAGTATTAGCGCAAAAGGATCCTCAGCCTCCCCAATCCACCAGGCCCTATTCCGACTCCGCTTCCCCTTCAGAGTGCAATTTAAACTCCTCACACTCACCCTTAAAGCCCTCATCCAATCCCCCTCCCCCACATCTCCAACCTCATCTCTCCACTCCCCCACCTCCCAGCTTCACTCTACCAATGACTGCTGCCTCTCCTCCCAACTAGCTCTCACGCGCAGGATCCAACCTCCCTCGTGTGCTTTTCCTTTCCTCACTTCTACCACCATCTCTTAACCATTGGCAGTAGTGGCAGAAAACCTTTTAGTTCAGTCACCACTGCCTTTGTCAGTATTATGACTGCCTATGCAGCAATGGTTATATAGCTTGTAGCCCGTGTCACTTTCATTATTCTTGTTTTGTTTACACTGTTTCTGCTTATGTATTTGTAAGGTACTGCAGACAGCTTGTGGCACTTTAGCCATTTAATAAAGGATAGTACAGATGAGTCCTGGCAGCTCATCTTTGCCGCTAGCTGTGGCAGTGGTGAGTTGATTGTCATAACTAGCGTGCCCGAGCATGTGGATGCACCGCATAAGCACCCCCGACCCATAACACCCTTTAACTGCAAGTGGAGAGGAGAATGAGCTATGAATGAGTCCTCCATAGTTGATCATAGTTGTGTACGCTTGGCTGAGGAGCAAGCATAGTGATGAAGATCTGTCCACAAATTGAACTGACATTTAACTCTGCATTGCGTTTACAGGTATGTGATCTAGCAAGGCATAGGAATATAAAGCACAGGATATGTGTGTAAGGTGCTATGTAAAAAAGAGTATCCTCCAAAACTTTAGAGGTCACCATAAAAGGCCTGATTCAGAACCAGACACATTCCGATTTGGTTGCAATTGACCAATTTGTCTTCTGTTCATGCGCAAGAGCCACACTACGCATGTCCCACAATTCTCTGTCCGCAGCAGCTTAGGTGTGGCCAGCACACAAAAATACCAACACCCGACACTTCAATGGGAGATAAATGGGGGCACTGATTACGGTTCAACCAGAACCCAATGACCGAAGAGATACATGCTAATATCAGATCTAGTCCTAAGGACCTAAAAAGGAAAAAAGCCTCTATTGGCTCCATCTAGGAACAAGACAGGGTAGATGAAATACCGTAGGCGCAAAAAAAGAAGTAATAAAGCCTTATGATAACATAGCAATCAGAACTGCATCCAGCTCAACATAACGTTCCTGAACAAAGGTCTGAAATTTGCAGTGTCAACACTTCAGAGGATCCTTCATACATGCCTTAAAAGCATGGTAGAAAGATTTTAGGAAAACTTGAACCAATATAATATACATCACTGCACAAGAGAAACATGATGACATCAATGGAAGACCATCATCATCTGCAACAAGATAATACGGGTGGTCTTCAGTATGCCGAATGTCGGGATCCTGGCACACAGTATACCGGCGCCGGGATCCCGACACCCGGCATACCGACAGCTATTCTCCCTCGTGGGGGTCCACACCCCCCCTGGAGGGAGAATAAAATAGCGTGGCGCGCGTAGCGCGCCACCGTGCCTGCAGCATGGCGAGCGCAGCAAGCCCGCAAGGGGCTCCTTTGCGCTCGCCACACTGTCGGTATGCCGGCGGTCGAGCTCCCGGCGCCGGTATGCTGTTCGCCGGGAGCCCGGCCGCTGGCATACCATACTACACCCGATAATACATGGAAGAATATTCATACAAGACACCACGAAACACAAAAAAATGACTCCCATATTCGCTTCCACAAAGAACTTAATTCACTCAATTGATTCACTCCCAAATCCCCCCTTTTAAGATATTTAATCTAAATTCAATATTCCATCTACATTCTTCTTCCAATTCTTACAAATTTGATACTTTTTTAAATTCAAACAATGCTTATACAGCAGTCCTTTAACCACTTTCAAATTGCTCTACTTACAACAAACATCTTCTAAATGCCTTAATAATTTAATTTTCAATAAGCCTAACTCCACTGGTTCAGCAGCCATAGTTTTTCATGAAGTGGCTTGTGAGTTACTCTGGATGGGGAAGAATTGGGAAGGAAAATATGACAAAACAGCTATAAATGTATTTTTGCAAGAATGACAAGCTACAATTTAGTATATCAATGGTACTATAGTCCAGTAAGATTGTATATAATTTCTACAGATACCCCAGGCACTTGCTAGACAGGGTATCATGTTGATGGAACATTTCTTCACATCTGCTGGTAATAACTTATTTGTCCTTCTGATATTCCACTCTCTCACATAATTCCTTCTCCCTCTAGATCAGTAATTCCAAATCTGTTCCTCAAGCACTCACAACAGTTCACATTTTCCAGATCTCCTCACAGAATCAAAGTGAAATGATTAGCTCCACCAGTTGAGCTATTAAAATGTGTCAGTAAGTAATGAATACACCTGTGCACATGCAAGGTGACTTGGGAAATATGAACTGTTGGGGTTCCTTGTGTACCGATTTTGGGAACCTTTGCTCTCTATATTGACCAGCAAACCATTATCAAAAGTATCTGATGTTTTGACATAGGGGGTCATTCCGAGTTGATCGTAGCTGGGCTAAATTTAGCACAGCTACGATCTTCTTCCCTGACATGCGGGGGGACGCCCAGCACAGGGCTAGTCCGCCCCGCATGTCAGTGCAGGCCCCCCCGCACAAATACAAAAGCATTGCACAGCAACGATGCCTTTGTATTTGAGGAGCAACTCCCGACCAGCGCAGTTACTGCAGCTGGGCGGGAGTTAATTGTCGCTGCCGCTGGCCGCAGCTGCTGTGTGAGATGTCACGCAGCCGCGGCGGCACTCTCCCCCCAACGGTCCGGTTACGCCTGCGTTGGCCGGACCGCTCACCCTAAACGGCGGCTTAACGCCGCCATTAAGCCCACTCCCACCCAGCGACCGCCTCTGTCTCAGAGGCGATCACTAGGCAACGAAAGCTGCCATGCGCCGGCACACTGCGGCATCGGTGCATGTGCAGTTCCGACCTGATCGCTGCGCTGTGACAAACTGCAGCGAGCGATTGGGTCGGAATGATCCCCAAAGTCTGTAAGTAACCACCTGTTAAATTACAGCCTCCTTGAAGCAGCCTCTACTCCCCTCTACCCCGGCAATCAAATCCAGACTATGGCGTACCTACAGATGTGTCCGGCTATGTTGGTAGGCTTGTGACTCCCGAGATTCGCGGGTGCACGTGATCTATTCACTTTTATGAGAGAGACGAGGGTGCAAATGACTACAACCTCCCGGAGCATAACGTTCCGCATTGCAGTAACAGCAACAACAACATAACTGGAAACATCGGTATCAAATGGAATTTATGACAATCATCATCTGAATTTCCTCTATATCCATTACAGGGGCAAATACAGGATTTGCAGAGGGGTTTCCAGAGAGGGGTGGAGCCAAGAATGGGGGTTGAGACCAAGGTAAACTAGTATATATTTGGTTGATTAAACTTGTGTATATAGATACACGGAATCAGTATGATTTACCGGCAGGCAGGATGCCAGCTGCCCATATCCCGATAGTGGCATCCTGTCCGCCAGAAAGCCAACAGCGGGGCGAGCGCAAAGAGTCCCCTTGTGGGCTCGGTGGTTCACTGTGCTTGCCACAGGATCAATTCCTGCTCTATAGGTGTCATGGACACCCACGAGTGGGAATAGTACTGTTTTTCCGGGATTCCGGCTGGCGGAGTTGTCGGCTGTCAGGTTTCTGGCGTCGGTATGCTGACCACCAGGAACCCGAAAGCCAGCAAATTGAATGGATCACAGATACACAAATTATACTGTCACGATCCAGGTAATTCCTTATTAGTATTTACCTTCCAAATGCCTCCTGAGACTGTCCCAGCGTTCCAAGTCTGGATTCCATCTGCACTGTCTGTGTGCAGCACGCTGCATCTCATTGTCTCAAATCTCTTCCCTGTGATTCTGGCAGAATCAGGGTTAAGTTTCACATGAAGTTACAAACAATCTTTCCCTCCAAAAGCTAACATGGGCGCAGCCATGTTTTCCTAGTCACATGTTACCTTTCAGCCTATCAGCTGCACGCTGGTCTCAGCCTGATTACCCAGCAGCTGCACTCTGGTCTCTGCTTAATCAGCCAGCCAATCCCTGTTTCCCAGCTGGTATAAATATCCTGTTCCTGGGGTGGAAAGATGTCAGTGCTTCAATTGTCTTCAGTGATTCCAGTGTGCAGTCCTCCCATGGACTTTCTCTGCAGTACAGCCATCGATCTCCAGTAACCATTGGTGTTCCACCATCGATCTCAAGTAACCATCGGTGTTCAGCAATCGATTCCAAGTAACCATCGGTGTTCCGCCATCGATCCCAAGTAACCATCGGTGGTCCGTCATCGATCCCAAGTAACCATCGGTGGTCCATCATCGATCCCAAGTCACCATCGGTGTTCCATCATCGATCCCAAGTATTCCTCTGAACTGTGTTTCCTATTACCAGTACCAAGTCATCAGTATTCCTCTGAACTGTGTTTAATAAAACCTTTGAACTTTCCTTTGTTGTCTTGGTCACGCCTTCGGGCATTTGTTCTAAAGGTTCCCTGCATGTCCAAGAACCCTGTACTGCCTCCCAGGTACACATATACCTCAGCCCCTACAACTGAGGCTTCCCCCTGGTCAGCACCAGCCCTCAGTTGTGACATATACAGTGTGTGTTCTTGAAAAAGGTGATAAACCGAAACGTTGAACGGAACTGACTCTGCCAGTCAATTATTCTTCTACAGCAAGTCCCGTGAGTGCCACCCTGCTCAACACTGGAGATATATATATATATATATATATATATATATATAAAAAGAAGAATGCCTAGCTCTGCGCTACAAGGATATCTAAGCTGCACCACTGAAGGAATCCCCTGTTAGCAAGGGTTCCGAAAAAGGAGTGGGGCAAAAAAATCAGAGGGAGCTAACACAGTCAAATATTTGTTTTACTACCTGAAACTTGTAAATTCTATATACAGTAGTAGTCAACCATTAATACAGATATTAATTTGATTAAAAAGAATTGACCTCTCACGGGTCATATATTAGCATACAGTAAATGCATACATTTGTATACAATGGATATATAAAATGTGGCTGTACAATTCAATACAATGGTTTCACGGTGCACAATTTTTTCCAAGGTTTTTAAGATGTTATCATCTCGAACTTGGCTCAATAGCTTTCAAACTGATGAAACATAAGAATATAAATCCAACGCGTTTCATCAACAAGACTTCATCAGGGGTTAATCCGTGTACTAATAGATTTTAAAATGAGTTCTCCTCCAATAAGGATAATCTGATCGATAGGTTGAGGTGAGGGATGTGATTTACATCATGCCATAAATGGGACCAATCCAATATCCCAACAAAAAGCTTTTAGAAGAAAGATCTGGACATTTGGAAGAGTTCAATATATAAAAGTTATTTCATGGAATGTACACAAAAAGATATAAAAACTCAAAATAGTATCAGCCAAGGTGATAGATCTCCTGTTGTGAAGATCTGTCACTTTGGCTGATAGTATTTTTATATACTCCATCAGTTGGGATGAATCCTGGATCATTAGTTTGACATCAATACCAAATAACAGTTGAAACAGTGGAACACAGTTTGTGGTGCGCCACCACAGAAGTTTCAATGTGAGTGCTGTCCAAGCACTCGCAAACTGTGGTCTCCTTCTCCATCATGACACTGCACCTGCCCACAAGTCCAGGAAAGTAGTGGGTTTTCTGTATCATGAACACAACCAGGAGCTCGTTCATCCACCATACAGTCCAGACCTGGCCCCCTGCGACTTCTTCGCGTTCCCACAAATCAAGCGCAAGGTGCTTGGGATTCGTTTGAGTAACCGGAAGCTGCAGTGTAGATCTTTATCCAGCATGTAGAAGACATACCTGCTTCAGACTGGTCCAGCTGCTTCACCATTTGGTTTGAGCGCATGCAACTTTGCACAGACTCCTCTGGCAAATACTTTGGAAAAATGTAACGTTCACTTTGTTTGTAAATAAAATACTTTTTGTGCATCTGGAAACCTATTGATTTATACAGGTTATGTGTCTGACTAAATTCAAGCCTACATTTCACCTGTAATCATAAGTGGCCCAAATTAAAGGGATATTATGGCAAGTCTATTAATACTGTGAGTTCCCTGTACATCAATTATTTAGATTTTAATTATTTATTTATATTTTGCACACTTTATGCATTACTTATACCCAAACTTAATTTTTCACCCATCATAAAATATGAAGTTATGTCATTTGAAAATTCCTATTTTCTGTATTTTTGTAAATTTTCACTGACATCTCCTTGTTGGTAGAAATTACATTACAGAGGCAAATTGTTTTGGACTTCACAGACCTGTTGCTTCATCTGTTTATTTGATACAGATATGATTACCTGACCACTTGTACCGCTTAATGGGGGTCATTCCGAGTTGTTCGCTCGCAAGCTGCTTTTAGCAGCTTTGCACACGCTAAGCCGCCGCCTACTGGGAGTGAATCTTAGCATAGTAAAATTGCGAACGAAAGATTCGCAATATTGCGAAAAGACTTCTCTGTGCAGTTTCTGAGTAGCTCGAGACTTACTCTTCCAGTGCGATCAGTTCAGTGCTTGTCGTTCCTGGTTTGACGTCACAAACACACCCAGCGTTCGCCCAGACACTCCTCCGTTTCTCCAGCCACTTCCGCGTTTTTCCCAGAAACAGTAGCGTTTTTTCACACACTCCCATAAAACGGCCAATTTCCGCCCAGAAACACCCACTTCCTGTCAATCACATTACGATCTCCAGAACGAAGAAAAAACCTTGTAATGCCGTGAGTAAAATACATAACTGCATAGCAAATTTACTTGGTGCAGTCGCACTGCGGACATTGCGCATGCGCATTAGCGACTAATCACTCCGTTGCGAGAAAAAAATAACGAGCGAACAACTCGGAATGACCCCCAATATGTTTATCTAATATATCCCCCCCTCCCCATGGGTATTTGTTATTAGTCAGCCCTAATCTGTTTTGAGAGATACTATATAACCAGACATACTTTGATAGTAACTCAGTAGTGATTGACTTGGAAAAAAAGGATTCATTAAGTGTATTTCCTGTTGATCAGTAGTAACAATTCCCACATACTGTAAATCCATTTTGAGTCCACAATGTAAGTAAAAAACAAATGTACAAAATACCAAAGGGTATAAAAATACTGTTTACAGCAACTCAATTTTCATTGCATGAATAGCACCAATTATTTGTGAAAGCTTCAAATTAAAAGGAAAAATTTGGGTTTTGCCTTGAAGCCAGCTTTCACCAATCCCTTGTGTGCATTTAGGAAGATATGGACTTTAGAGTCACCACAGGAGCAACAGTAAATGAGCAGCACTTAGAGTATGTCCAATAAATCAGTTCATGGACAAACACTGGATTCTCTCTTACTCTCTCTCTCATCTATCCACAGATGTGTCTTCATACATCTAGCCTCAATACGTCACGCAGCGGGAGATATCTGGCGTGAGTGAGCTGACAGGTCCCGTGCAACTCAGTTAACATCAGGCATTTTGTTCACCAGGAGACTGCTGATTAAAATGATATGCAACACTTGTATATCTGTGTGCGACAGAGTCAGTATTCGAAGAACAATGGAACTTGGCATTGAAATAAATTATGGGCGCTGCATCGTAGCACTTCGTATGCAGATTCAGAGACTCATTCACACACAGATATACAAGTGTCAAATATCAATCAGCACAGTCTCCTGGTGTGTCTTAGTCAAACCCCCATTGTGACTAAGATGCAGTTTCTGCAAAAAGCAGAGTCTCACGGGACAAAGCATGCCAAGATAGGCTGTCTGGGGTGTAGTAGGGTATGCCGGCGGTCGGGCTCCCGGCGACCAGCATACCGGCGCCGGGAGCCCGACCGCCGGCTTACCGACAGTGTGGCGAGCGCAAATGAGCCCCTTGCGCCACGCTATTTTATTCTCCATCCATGGGGGTCGTGGACCCCCACGAGGGAGAATAAGTGTCGGTATGCCGGCTGTCGGGATTCCGGCGCCGGTATACTGTGCGCCGGGATCCCGACAGCCGGCATACTGAAGACCACCCGGCTGTCTGGCGTGACTTCAGCAAAGATACTGTACACCTATATCTGTATATACAGTATCTCACACATTTACCTTTAGCAGAGATATGCTCATGTTGGGAGTGTGGCCAGGTAAAGTGCATAATTAGGCCCCACCCTCTTGTGACATAGTTCTGATTCAACAGTGTATGGGAGGGGTGAAGCCATAATGACACCAGCGGATCACAATATTAGGCCAAAAGAGGGTGGGGCTCCAATTGTGGTTAGTCAGGGGGGTTTATAGATACTCAGAAACCACTCCCTGCATGCACCACTGCAGTTCTGGAACTCTTAGGTTGTTGCAGACATTTTATTCTTCTTGGTGTCCATAATGGGCCTTTTTTGTCTTCAGTCACTGCTGTAAACCCAAGGCTAAAGGGGCCTACACATGGGGGGGTCATTCCGAGTTGTTCGCTTGTTGCCGATTTTCGCAACGGAGCGATTAAGGCAAAAATGCGCATGCGCATGGTATGCGCCAAGTATTTTTGCACAAAACTTAGTAGATTTACTCACGTCCGAACTAAGAATTTTCATCGTTGAAGTGATCGGAGTGTGATTGACAGGAAGTGGGTGTTTCTGGGCGGAAACTGACCATTTTCTGGGAGTGTGCCAAAAAACGCAGGCGTGCCAGGAAAAAACGCAGGAGTGGCTGGCCGAACGCAGGGCGTGTTTGTGAAGTAACATTTATTATTTGCATACTATAAAATTATACAGAGCAGCTGGTTGGTTGCCATGGGCAACTTCTCCACTGGCTCACTTCTCCACACTTTTCACTGCTTCATGAATAGACCCCTTTTTCCGTCCCGGAAAGGGTCATGTTGGGAGGTATGCTATGGCAGAGCTGTATGGAAGACAATATGATCTTGTATTACAGATGGAGCCACGCTAATCGGACGCCCCTGCCTGCAATGTAGCCGCGCCCATTGGGGGTCATTCCGAGTTGTTCGCTCGCAAGCTGCTTTTAGCAGCTTTGCACACGCTAAGCCGCCGCCTACTGGGAGTGAATCTTAGCTTATCAAATTTGCGAACGAAAGATTAGCAGAATTGCGAATAGACACTTCTTAGCAGTTTCTGAGTAGCTCGGGACTTACTCGGCATCTGCGATCAGTTCAGTGCTTGTCGTTCCTGGTTTGACGTCACACACACGCCCAGCGTTCGCCCAGACACTCCTCCGTTTCTCCAGCCACTCCCGCGTTTTTCCCAGAAACGGTAGCGTTTTTTCGCACACACCCATAAAACGGCCAGTTTCCGCCCAGAAACACCCACTTCCTGTCAATCACACTCCGATCACCAGAACGAAGAAAAAACTTCGTAACTGCGGACATTGCGCATGCGCATTAGCGACTAATCGCTCCGTTGCGAGAAATAAATAACGAGCGAACAACTCGGAATGACCCCCAATGAGCGTGGCTCCGTCTGTATTTTGATTTAATTTACTCCCTCTCCACACTCGTTTTCTCCATGTCCTGTTTGATCCTTACTAAATACTCTTTCTGTACTAACACATATAGTAGAGACCATCTATGTGAGTATAATCACTCACACTGCTAATTATTACAGGGAATTGGGAACAGGTGTAAGTGTATCACTGCAGTGCTCTACAAACAGCCAGTAAAATGTGAAATGTTTTAGATAGTTTTGTGTTTGGCAATTACGTTTTCTTTGAATAATTGGGTAATATTTTTCTGTATATGGCTAGTGAATGTCACATGAAGTATGAAGGATATAATTACTGAGTAACCCAGCTGTCACTACATACTAATTAGCTATGCCAATCATTGGGTTCCTTTTTTTTTTTTTGTAAATCCAGAGGCTGCAATGATTGAGTGGTTTAGTTAATATAAAATATGGGAAGAGCATTAAAGCTTTGGTAATTTTCTCTCTGATGTGCTGGATCTTTTTCATGTATTTTCTCCATGTGTGCATAAGACAATTTATGCTTAGTAAATGATATACTGTAGGGGCAGATGTACTAAGAAGAGAGAGATAAACTACCAACAAATCAGCTCCTGCCGTTTTTCAAATACAGCCAGGAACACAGCAGTTAGGAGCTGATTGGCTGGTACTTTATCTCTATCCCACTTTATCACTCTCCAAAGCTTAGTATAACTCCCCACATATATTGTATGCGTGATACCCCACTTAAGAACCATCTATACAGACATATGTGGTGGTATCACACTTATACATACTTGCCTACCTGACCCTCTCCATGAGGGAGAAAATGCTCTGTTCCTGAACTTTCCTGGTAATGTATGATTGCCATCACCTGTGGTGAGCTAGTAAATTGATGAGAAAGGTGTTTCACCACAGGTGTTGGCAATCATACATTACCTGGAAAGTCCAGGAACAGAGCATTTTCTCCCTCATGGAGAGGGTCAGGTAGGCAAGTATGCACTTATATCTAGTATGAGCTGGTATGTGTGAACCATGCCCAGATGATGATGTGTGGTTCTCTTTTCCCCCTGATTTCCCTCCTGCTGCAGCTGTAAGGGAGGAGTTATGACCATACTTGCCTACCTGACCCTCTCCATAAGGGAGAAAATGCTCTGTTCCTGGACTTTCCTGGTAATGTATGATTGCCAACACCTGTGGTGAAACACCTTTCTTATCAATTTACTAGCTCACCACAGGTGATGGCAATCATACATTACCAGGAAAGTCCAGGAACAGAGCATTTTCTCCCTCATGGAGAGGGTCAGGTAGGCAAGTATGGTTATGACCCAGGGCTAGCAGAGAGAAGAGTGAGCAATGGCCACAACTAATGGGGGGGGTGGGGGCTAAAGCAGTGGTAGGGGCCTATGTTAGGGGTGTGGCCAGTCTGCAGAGGGGGTGTGGTCTGCTACCTCATTGGTTTGACTAACCATTAGAGTGCAACGTCTGGGCCCCTTCATAAATATATACAGTAAATTCAGCTGCTGCATGCATGGATAATGTTCCAGATTAATAATAGCAATGCACTGTAGAAAATACACCATAGTCCAGTATAAGGTAACATATGTATAATGTATAATTCAAGTGCACAGTCTGGAACCTGATCCTTAAAACAGGAGGTGGGGCCCCAGGCAGTGGGGCCCACCGGTGGTTTCCCCTGTAACCCTGTGGCCAGTCCATGCCTGGGCTAAAGAGGCATGTGACATAGGAGCCGGTTTGAGGGGGGCACGACATTCACATCTACCCCGATTGGCACCAACCTACTGCTGCAGCATTTGATGCTGTAGACACATCACACAGGTGCAGGCAGCGTGTCCGAGTCTGCCCTCCATGTGCTCCGCCTCCCCTCACTGGACTTCTACAGGGGGACTTCTGGGTATAGGAGTTAGGGTTACCATCTCATCCCTTTAATTCTGGACACATATTAATTACACAGGTTCTGTGGCTGGCTGACTTCAAGACTCCATTTCACCTGGTTTTAAACAGCCACAGAACCTGTGTAATTAATATGTGTCCAGAATTAAAGGGATGAGGTGGTAACCCTATATAGGAGCCGGCTGTGGAGGGACAGTGGGAAGCGCAATGAAGACGCAGAGAAGGAAGAGTTCCCTCCTGCCACCGTCCACGGACTTTGCCCTCACCTTCTGCTGTCCAAAGCCTTCCTGACACCTGGGGCTTCTGTCCGGATCCTCCTGTGACTCTATCTCCCGCTGTCTGCATGGCCTGCTCTGCTGCCTGATCGGGGGCACACGTGGATCCGGAGCACCAGTTTCCATGAGGCAGCCGTACTGTGATTTGGTGGTGAGTCTCCAGCCCCAGTGGCTGCCCCCAGTCCTCACTGTTAGTGTTGGTCTCTCGGGACTGCCGTATAGTGTGAGCATTGAGGCACCATTTTCAAGCAGCCACCTGTGTGATCTGGTGGCTTCTCTGAAACCTCTGAACCTCCCCATCTGATACACTATAATTTTGTGCCCCAGCTGCTGAACTCCACTAGGTTTTAATGGCTTTCATCACAGCTGCAGTTGGGGGATGGGGGGGGGGAATGAAGTGTAGCATAGAAGGGGATGTAGAGTGGCATATAGTGTATGTAGTGCAGTGTATAGGGGCATGTAGTATGGTGTAGTACAGTGTGTAGGGGATATAGGGGGTAATTCTGAGTTGATCGCAGCAGCAAGATTGCTAGCAATTGGGCAAAACCATGTGCACTGCAGGGGGGCCAGATATAACATATGCAGAGAGAATGAGATTTGGGTGGGTTATTTTGTTTCTGTGCAGGGTAAATACTGGCTGCTTTATTTTTAAACTGCAATTTAGATTTCAGTTTGAATACACCCCACCCACATCTAACTCTCTCTGCACATGTTATATCTGCCTCCCCTGCAGTGCACATGGGGGGTAATTCCAAGTTGATCGCAGCAGGATTTTTGATAGCAATTGGGCAAAACCATGTGCACTGCAGGGGAGGCAGATATAACATGTGCAGAGAGAGTTAGATTTGGGTGGGATATTTTATTTCTGTGCAGGGTAAATACTGGCTGCTTTATTTTTACACTGCAAATTAGATTGCAGATTGAACACACCCCACCCAAATCTAACTCTCTCTGCACATGTTATATCTGTTTCCCCTGCAGTGCAAATGGTTTTGCCCAATTGCTAACAAAAATCCTGCTGCGATCAACTTGGAATTACCCCCATGGTTTTGCCCAATTGCTATCAAAAATCCTGCTGCGATCAGCTTGGAATTACCCCCCTAGTGTAGTGATGCAGTGCAACGTAAAGGGGTGTGTAGTGTAGTGATGCAGTGCAGCATATGGGGCATGTAGTGTAATGATGTAGTGCAACATATGGGGACACACAGGGGGCATGTAGTAAAACACGCTGCCATGTGACAGAAAATGGGGGGGTTTCTGCCTTTCCGCGAGTGACGAAAATCCTAGTTTTGGCCCTGGCGATGGAGTGGTGATTCAGCAGCAGGTTACATGACTTAGAAACTGCTGAGTCGTCTGAGGTAACGGACTAGGGGGTGTATTCATGAAGCAGTTAAAAAAGTGGAGAAGTTGCCCGTGGCAACCAATCAGCTGCTCTGTACAATTGTATAGTATGCAAATTATAAATGTTACTTCAATGCTGGTTGGTTGCCATGGGCAACTCCTCCACTCTCTCACTTCTCCACACTTTTCACTGCTTCATGAATAGACCCCTGAGTGAGAGAATGCAATAGTGACGTATCATTGGCAGGGGCCGTGTGTAAAGTGTGGAAGGGGATGGAAGGAGCAGCTCAGCGGGAGATTGAGCAGCAACAGCTGGTTACTGGCTGAAGGGTGCCAGGAGACTTGGTGAATGGGTGGGTTACAGGCGTATAGTGCAGGGCAGGAGAATCCCTGAAGGCAACAGACTGTGGTAAATTAAAAGCTCATTTACCCCAACCATCAGTTCTTATTCTTAGGCCTTTAGTGACCTGCATTAGGGAGCATTATCTCACTGCACCATCATTATTCTGAAGGCAAGCTAGACTGAAAAAGACACATCAGTGAGCCTTACCTCACTTTTGTCAGCATCCCTGAGAGCATCAATCTATTGCTGTTCTTGGCAGAGGTGTATCTAAGGCAGGGTCAATGGGGCACGTGCCCTGGGCGCCTTGGCAGGCCCAGCAGAGGGGGGGCCCGCCGGTGGCCAGGGCATCATGCCCACCCGCCCCCGCTATTGTTCTTCCCCCGTCCCGGCCGCTGCAATGTGAGGGGAGGAGAGCGCAGCGTCTCTCCTGCCCCTCAATGTGCTCACTGCTCTGTCTGGTCTCTGGTGGCGTTAGCCAATCAGATCTTGCGGACCGGCTCCAGATTGGCTGCCGGTCCGTGAGCTCTGATTGGCTAACGAACCGGCTCCACATTTAAGATAGCCGCCGCCGGAGGCCGGACTTCATGGAGCGTTGAGGGGCAGGAGAGGCGCTGCGCTGCACTCTCCTCCCCTCACATAGCAGAGGCCAGCGGCAGCGGTGACAGCCGGGATCTGATTCCTGAGGTAAGCAGCAGCCAGCGGGAGGGGAGGGGAGGGGGGGGGAGGTTTCTTGTATCTGGCACTGTGGATCTGACACCGTGGGGCACTGTATTTGGCACTGGGGCACTGTGGATCTGGCACTGTGGGGCACTGTATCTGGCACTGTGGGGCACTATCTGGCACTGTGGGGCAATATGTATCTGGCACTGTGGGGCACTGTATCTTGCACTGTGGTGCAATATGTATCTGGCACTGTGGATCTGACACTGTGGGGCAATATGTATCTGGCACTGTGGGGCAATATGTATCTGTCACTGTGGATCTGACACTGTGGGGCAATATGTATCTGGCACTGTGGGGCACCGTGTATCTGGCACTGTGGGGCAATTGTGTATCTGTCACTTTGGATCTGACACTGGGGCAATATGTATCTGGCACTGTGGGGCACTGTATCTGTCACTGTGGATCTGACACTGTGGGGCAATATGTATCTGGCACTGTCGGGCACTGTGTATTTGGCACTGTGGGGCAATTGTGTATCTGGCACTGTGTAAAAAGGGGACTCTGCATGCGTACTGGGCAAAAATTGAATGAAGGTGTGCTGGTAGGTGATAGTGTGCTGAGAGGCGACACAGGGGGTAGGGGATAGTCATGTTGGTACGCCACATTTTCAGTGGCCACACCCCTTCTGGTGCGTGGCCACGCCTATTTTTTCGGAGCGCGCCTTTGATGCGCGCACACATACTTCTTTTTGTGTTTTTTTTTTCATGTGAAAAATTGGCATTTCTGCGCATGCGTATGCCCGGCAATGCGCACGCGTGACGTACGGGTACAAAGCCCTTTGTGGTTGTGCTCAGGTTCTAGCAAAGTTTTCCTTCGCACTGGCGGCCGCTAGAAGATTGACAGGAAGGGGGCGTTTCTAGGTGTCAACTGACCGTTTTCAGGGAGTGTTTGCAAAAACGCAGGCGTGCCCGAAAAACGCAGGTGTGGCTGGGCGTTCGCTGGGCGGGTGTATGACATCAAATCCGGACACGAATAGGCTGAAGTGATCGCAAGCGCTGAGTAGGTTCAGAGCTACTCAGAAACTGCACAAACTGTTTTTGCAGAGCTCGGCTGCACATGCGTTTGCACTTCTGCTAAGCTAAAATACACTCCCCAGTGGGCGGCGGTATAGCGTTTGTACGGCTGCTAAAAACTGCTAGCGAGCGATCAACTCGGAATGAACCCCAATATGCACTGCAGGGGGAGCAGATATAACATGTACGGAGAGAGTTAGATTTCGGTGGGTTGGAGAACGAATTGACAGAATAGGAGAGGAGTGGGTTAAACCTCAGCTAGTCTGGGGGCAGGACGGTAAGGCATTATGGGAGTTTTAATGTTAGCCAATAGGAATGAATGTTGGGGGTAGGTGGAATGGGTTCTTAAGCCTGAGAAAGGGGCTGGGTCAGCCTCTTCTGCTTTTGTCGTGGTGAGGGTGAGTGCTCTTCCCCCCTTTGTCTCCTTGCTGTGCTGCTTGCACATTGTGAAATATTAGGTTGCTGCTGCTGTGGCAGTGTGCTTTATACTGTGCCTCCTCTGTCTCCATTACCTGGGATTAACTTGCATACCCTCCAACATTTTACACAGAAAAATCGGTACAAATCCGAAAAAGGGGCGTGGCCGCGGGTAAGGGGGCGTGGCCACGCCCCTTTTCCTATGCTTTCAATGGAAGTTTGGAGAGCCAAAAATCGGTACAGACCATTAAAAAAAAAAAAAAAAAAGGTACTGTACCTATTAAAAAGGTACAGTTGGAGGGTATGAACTTGTGGCCTGCCATGCCCCGTCCCCGCCGCTCCTCTGGCCCCCCTGCCCGCTATATTGATGCAGCTCCTGCTCGGGAGCCGGCGTCCGGTGCCCCGGGCCTGAGCACTTTGCTCACGGCCGAGGCTGAGCCTGCTGGCGCAGCTGCGGGCGCCTGTCCACGGGCGCATGCGGCGGCGCGTGCGGCCGCCCCTTTGCCGGCTAGGCCGCGGGCGCCGGGGGATCCCTCCGGCGCGGCGGCTGGCGGGGGACAGGGCGGCGGCCGGTGGCGAACTGGATATGGCAGCCGGCGGGGGGAGCCGGCCAGGGTGCCCGCTGGTGTGAATCCCAAGAGGGAAGGTAAGGAAGCGCTTGCGAAGGGCGGTATTGGGGCGGAGGCCTTCCGCTCGTATGACAACTGGTTGGCGGGATTCTGTGTCTTCGCGGCGTGCTACTTGGAGGATCGCCCTGATGAACACAAGAACGTCATCAGGTATATCCATCTCATGCATGACATGCAGCGTCAGTCTAAGGACGATTCGTGGCTGCATTATGACAAGCAATTTCGTCAGAAGCAGGATTGCCTGCACATCATTGACTAAGGATGCAAAGATGTGGAGGTATGGCTTCGGGTCACGCGAGCGCAGGATATGAAGATGGTGACTAAGGGGGGCGGATGTGGCGCAGGC
This sequence comes from Pseudophryne corroboree, assembly GCF_028390025.1. NCBI lineage: Eukaryota > Metazoa > Chordata > Amphibia > Anura > Myobatrachidae > Pseudophryne > Pseudophryne corroboree. Next base: position 99,690,089 of record NC_086445.1, on the reverse strand, counting down.
CGCGGCGGCGAGTCAGTTTCGGCCCGCGGTTGAGGCTCCGTTGCACCGCCCTTGGACCGCGGACCGTTCTCCGCAGTAGGCGCCGGCAAAGGGGAAGTGTTTCGCGTTCAACAATTCCACGTGCCCCCTCGGGCAATGGTGTCGTTTTCACCACCTTTGCTTACGATGTAACGGATCCCACCCTGCTTCCAATTGCTTCCACGGGAGGCGACCGGGTGCCAGGGCGGCCGCTGGCCCAGCCGGAAAAACAGCTGGGGAGCTTGCTGCTAGTTAGGGCGCCGACCTCGGTTCGTTTGGGGGCCATGCTAAAATGGTCGGGGTGGTACCCAAACACAGACGATGCAAAATTTCAGCTGGAGGGTTTTGCGTCGGGTTTTCGTTTACCAGTGGTGGGGGGAGGTTTTGGTTCGGGCCGCCAGGAACCTGCAGTCTGCTCGGGATTTCCCCGACGTGCTTCGGGAAAAGGTTGAGCAGGAGGTTCGCCTGGGGAGAATGGCGGGCCCCTTTGCGCTGCCGCCTGTCGAGGATTTGATTATTTCCCCGGTGGGGGTCGTGCCCAAAAAGGCTCCGGGTAACTTCCGGCTCATTCAACATTTGTCTTATCCATCTGGGTCCTCGGTGAACGATGCAATTTCGCCTGAATATTGTTCGGTGGTGTATCAGTGCTTTGAGGATGCTTTGGATATGGTTCGGGGCTGTGGCCCCGGGGCCCTCATGGTTAAACTGGATGTTGAATCGGCTTTTCGCTTGCTCCCCTTTGCACCAGGAGTCGTTTCGATTCATGGGTTTCCGCGTCGGGGATGAATACTTTGTAGACAAGTGTCTGCCTATGGGGTGTTCCGTTTCGTGTGCCTTTTTCGAAAAGTTCAGCCTTTTTACATTGGTGTGTGGAGTTTTCTTGCGGAGGTAGCAGGATTGCACATTACCTGGATGATTTTTTGTGCGTGGGGCCCGCGGGTTCTCCTCGCTGTGGTTTCCTGCTGTTTTCGATGCGTGCCTTGTTGGGGCATTTTGGCGTCCCTGTGGCCGAGGACAAGACGGAGGGGTCCCTCTCCTGTTTGTCCTTTTTAGGTATCGAGATCGATACGGTCGCGGGGGCTTGCCGGCTGCCTCAGGACAAGGTTGCGAAGCTTTGGGAGTCCATTGCGCAGTGCTCGGAGCGGCGTAAGGTGACGTTGCGGGAGGCTCAATCCCTCCTAGGCCTGTTGAACTTTGCCTGTCGGGTGATTCTCATGGGCCGGGTTTTTTGTCGGAAGTTGGAACGGTCCACGGCTGGGGTGTCCAGGCCGCACCATTTTGTCCGTTTCTCGGCTGAGATTAGGCAGGACCTCGCTATGTGGGTTTCATTTCTGGCGGATTTCAATGGTGTGCTGATCTGGATGGCCCCGCTCGTTGACAGTTTCGACCTGCAGTTGTTTACGGATGCGGCAGGCTAGTCGGGGTTCGGTTGTTACCTAGACGGGGCTTGGTGCGCGGCCTCATGGCCCGAGTCTTGGTCGCGGGAGGGGCTGACCGGCGACCTGTTGTCGCTGGAGCTTTTCCCATCAGGGTGGCCTTGGAGGTTTGGGGAGAGCGCCTTCGCGATCGCAGTATTCTCTTCCGCTGCGATAACTTAGGGGTCGTGTACGCGGTTAACAACCAAAGAGCTAAGGCCCTCCGGGTGTTGTCACGACTCGTGCTGACTTGTATGCGCAGCAATATTCTATTTAGGGCTCAACACGTCCCCGGGGTTGATAATGGGATCGCCGATGCATTGTCCAGGGGGCAGTGGGATAGGTTCCGTTTGCTGGCCCTGGAGGCTGATTCGGCAGGTTTGCCCTGCACTTCTTATGTTTGGCAGGTCATCATGGCGGATTGGAAGGGCTAACAGAGCTGTCTTTGGCTCTGTCCACTCTCGCTGGATACCGTCGGGCCTGGAAGGAGTGGGAAGACTTTTCCCGTGACCAAGGGCCTAGAGGTAAGAGGGGTCAGAGCTTGTTTCTAGACTTCGTTTGGCAACTCTTCGTAACGGGGAGATCGAGGGCCGTGGTGTCTCGATACCTCGCCGGGATATCCTTTTATTCTAAATTGAAGGGTATGCCGGATTTTACGAAGGGTTTCCTGCTGGCGAGGGCGCTTAGAGGTTGGGCGCGCTCGGCACCGGTCCCTCCTGACGGTCGGCGCCCTATTGATGCGTACCTGCTTTCTTCCCTCATGGTGGCGGGGGTGGCGGACTCCCGTTTTGAAGCGCTCCTGTTTCAGCTGGCTTTTTCCATGGCTTTCCATGGCGCGTTCAAGGTTTCTGAGCTGGTTGCGGCTTCTAAGAAGTCCGAGGCCATGATGCGGCGCGCGGATGTTGTCGTGGGTGGGGGGTCGGTGCTGTGCAGGCTGCGCCGCTCCAAAACTGATCAGATGGGTAGAGGTCATTGGATCTCTTTGGCACCATCGGGTGGTGAGGACTGTTGTCCGGTGGCGTTGGCTAGTCGGTATGCGGAGGTCAGGCTCTTGTCTGAGGGGTCTTGGCTGCTACATTACGATGGGTCGCCATTGACGAAGTACCAATTTACATGGATGATGCGGCGCTGCCTGTCCAGTTTGGGCCTCTCCCCTCGGGACTTTAGTTCACATTCCTTTAGAATCGGGGCCGCCACTTCCGCAGCATATGCAGGGCGCGCTGTGGACGAAATTAAGGCTTTAAGCCGCTTGGAAGTCGGCGGCTTATAAGCGTTACATTCGGCCCGCTGTTGCGTAAGCGAGTTTGTTGCTACTAACACGTTGTTCGTTTACTGCGTTATGTGTTTCAGTTCAGTGTGTTTGTGCTGTTTTGTTTGTCTCCCCTGTCCTCCCTACTCGGATGGCTAGCTACTCGCCACTGCTGGCAGTGGGGGTCTGGAGTGCTTCGCAATTTTTTGCCTGAACTGACGAACTGATTTGGCTTAATTCATTCAATTCGGCTAATTGGCATCTAATTACAAGTTCCTCAGCAGGTTTTTACGTTTCACCTCCAGCCGAGTTATTCTGTGTTCCCCCCCAACCCCCCCCCCCCTCCCAGCTCTAACCTTCCCCCCCGCCCCCTGTTTTGTTATTTTGTTTTTTCCTTTTGTTTCTTTCTGTTGCTTCGATTGGCCTGAAGCTTGTTCAAGAGGAAAGTTATAGTCCTCTATTCAATTTTTTCTTTTTGGCAGATCCTCGTTCTGATAGTTGGTTCCTGTTCTGGGCTGGTTTTGGTTTTATCTCCCATATTCACATTTGTTTATCTGTTTTTTCCCTTTTAGGTTGGCGGGTGGATGTGTGTGATGTGTGGGTGATTGGCCATTCCTATGTTTATTTTTTTTGGCTACGGAAGGGGCTCCTTGCTTTGTGGGTTCGGATGATGTGCGGTGGATAGGTGTGCGTGGTATGCTTTGGCATGACCTGAAAGCGAAGCTTATGGAGCAGGTTCGGCGGTTTGGCATCCCCAAACTGTTGGTGATTCACTTAGGAGGGAACGACCTAGGTAGGAGAAAGGCAGTGAATCTTCGATTGCCCATTATTCAGGATCTGCAAATGATTTCGGGCGCTTGGCCAGGCTGTAGGCTTATCTGGTCTTGTATGGTGCCGCGGTTGTGTTGGCGTGGAGTGTTGGATTGTCGGGCGATCGATGTGGCTCGCCGGAAGGTGAATGCCGCGGTGGCTAAGTTTGTGGTGGCCCATGGCGGTGCCGTGGTTTGGCATCAGCGGATCAAGTTTTGGTACTTCTACTTGTTTAGACCTGATGGTGTGCACTTGACAGGACAGGGACTATCTATGTTTTTGGAGGATCTGTTTTCGGTGGTTGGTTCGGTAGGTTAGGGGTATGGTGGTGGTGCGTAGTTTCTGTGGAACAGAACTTCGCTGTTGGCGGGAAAGAACGGCAAGTTAACATTTGTTGTATTAAAAAGTGGATTGGAGGTCGTTTGGTTGTTGATTTTTAGGTGCGCTCTCCTTCGCTGACTGGTTTTACATCTGATGGACCGCCTTCATGGGTGGCAGCCTCATCACCTTCACGGGTGGGTAGTCAGGATGGAGGTTGAGCGGATACCTATTTGTTTGTTGGAAGGTTTACGTCGGTTCTTTTTTATAAGATAGTTATCTATGGGATAAGGTTGTTTAGCCGTTCTTTCTGGCCACCATACTTTAGTTTAATTATTCACAGTTCACTTAAATAAATAGCTAACAATTTCTGCCAAATTCAAGTCTCCGTGTCTTTATTTATTATAATTAAGTGTTAAGATGTTATAGTTTATGTTACGGACAATCCTCAGACTATATGAGGTTTAATATTGTTTCTGTGCAAGGTAAATGCTGGCTGCTTTATTTTTACATGGCAATTTAGATTTCAGTTTGAAAACATCCCACCCAAATCTAACTCTCTCTGCACATGTTACATCTGATAAAGTCAGTTATTACCTAAAAACATTAAGCTATATTCTATTATGGACTAAGTACGCTATTGTCGCACTGCGTACCGTAAGGGTACGCACTTAGCGTAGCAGACGCTAGGCCGTGGGCGTGAAGCACGAGCGACACGCACGCTCACTGAATGTTACACAGTAACCCTTAGTAACAACACACCATAAGGGTATGCTTTACACTTTAAACCTTGGTAATGAAATACTATAGCGATGTAATACTTATTAACCTTGATAATATGAGAAGCTGTTTGAGCGATTGAGACACTCAGAAAACCCTTTATAGTAACTAGTGAAATCACAAGACCTGGTTAGGATTTAAAAACCACTTAGGCTCTAACACCCTCGTGGATAATTCTATTTGAGTAAAAAGGGGAAAAACAGTACAACTTATACACTACAAAACTTACATAAAAATCTAAACAGAATAACGAGGAATAATATGAACAATAGCGAACGATCGCAAACACAAGAAAACAGAATGAGTACACAATGAGAACAAATGGCAAACAGAAAGGATAACAAAATGGCTACAGAGAACTTACACACGTGGGAATGATTCGCAGGTGCGTCCTGAATCCAGCCCTCAGCCTTCAATGTGAAAACCTTGCAGAGAGAGTGAGTGACTGGACAGGCAATGGTGGTCTTTATATACACAACATACAGTAACAATACAATGGTCCCTATAATCTCATGGTTCATTGGACACAGGAATGTGTCTCTGCATTATAACAAAAGGTCATAGGTGGGTTCGAACAGGTGGGCTGTGCCTTTCTCCAACTGCTCAGGTGGGAGGTATCCTTAGGATTCCCGCCGCATGGGTAATGAACAGCAAATACAGTAAATATCTATAAACTACTTTTGTACATAACTATGCGCAGGAGCGAGCAATCTCTTCCTAACCAACACCGAAATGTTACTATAAAAATACTCTACAGCTGGATACTAGACACCACCGTTCAACCTTTATCTGACCCTTCCTATCATGCAAAGAGGAATTTCTCTGTCCAAGAACCGTTTAAACTAAACATACTTTCTGACATTGTTAAGGGGAATATTATCTATAAAACACATTATGTGGGTAAAATATGTTATGATCGAGTCGCCCGCTAGACGCTTACAAACTCTACCGTAAATGCGCATACACCGCGCGTGATCGCCGGAGTGATCTTACGCAAATTGCGGATATGTGCACGCACGGCAGGGCGTGTGCAGCGGGCATGTGCATGAGGGGTTAGTACAAGGCATATGTATCAGGATATTTTTCGACTTTGACAGTCCACCCTTTGGCAGTCAACAATAACTGCCACTATCTAAACAATTAAGCAGAAAAATATATTACCATGAAATACCTTATTATGATTGGGAGCAGGGAGGAGAGGAGAAGGTGGGAAATGTATGACCTGGTGAGATAGTAAAAGCATGTATGTATGAAATCCATGTCTGAGGGGTCATGTATCATCGTGCCGTACATGTTCTAAAAATAAGCTTCGAGGTATTGCGAAGTATACATTGAATCCTTCTTATCCCGTATTAAGGGTCTGTAAGTGGGCTAACAAACTCTACCGAGCTCTTTTCGGCTTTTAGTTCCAACAAATGGGGTGCACATTAGTTGATGATACATGAAGGGGGAAAATATGTGAGTGCTAATATATGTGTCTATATCACCTGTCAACTATGTGTGCCACTACCTGAAGTTAGAAGAGATGAAGATAAGAAACATGCGTTAAAAATGCATTCGTATCAATATATATATGTGGTCGTCCTTGGGCGTCTGTTGGAGTCTTGTTGATGTCTTGTTGAAGTCTTGTCCGGATTGCTGTATCTTTGCTGTGTGGCAAGCAAAGCTCTTCAAGTGTCCATAAAAATTAAAGTCTCTAACAGTTCATCAAATGGCTGTGACAAAGTTCATCAATGGTCTGTATAATGGGTCATCCAAATCTTCTTCCGAGTCGGTGTCTTTTTACCTTGGAGAAAAACAAAGGAGAAACGGGTGAAAGAAACGGACCGTGGAATCACGTTTTATCACAACATTGTCTCGATTGCTGGGTCATAAATTAAACTAGTTGTTGTTACAATGCCCTCGCTCCTCAAACTCATCAATTTGGTACTTCGCTTGCAATTCATTAAAATTCGAACACATCTGAATATCAACCCTATCATTATGACGACTCCTAGGATACATAAGAGGAATTTCCCTACAGCAACGATAACATTTTGAGCCCATTCTCCTAACCCTGAGAACCAATTTCGTGGGTTCAACCATGATACCCAGCCGGTCAGTTCATTGGGGGTAATTCTGAGTTGATTGCAGCAGGAACTTTGTTAGCAGTTGGGCTAAACCATGTGCACTGCAGGTTTTTCAATACAAACCAATACATACTTTAAATTTCTACAGGGTGGCAATTGTATGAAATCAATTTGTATTACCTGAAAAGGGCCGTCCGTTGGCGGAATATGGGATGGTTCTGTTGGTATCGCCTTTCCAATGTTCTTCCTCAAGCAGGTTAGGCATGTCATCGCCCTCTTACCCGCATGGGAAGAAAATCCTGGTGCACACCAGTAGGCTCTTACCAACTTGCACATACCTTCTTTACCTAGATGAGTCAGCCCATGTGCCGCCTCCGCTAAGCTCGGAAGATATGCTCTGGGTGCCACTGGCTTACCCTGTCCATCTGTCCAGAGTCCTGAGGACTCCTGGCCACATCCTTTTGACCTCCAGACTGCCTTTTCCTGTAGAGAACACAAATCTTGCATTTCACTCAATTTCTGTGTGCTGGCGGTATTGAATACCATCAGTTGTGTGATGTCTGTCTGTATGGGGGTACTGGCTGCTAGTTTAGCAGCTTTGTCTGCCCGGCTGTTACCAAGTGACACTGGGTCTTGGCTGTATGTGTGGGCTTTACACTTGTTAACAGCCACTCTGTCAGGTTCCTGTATTGCTGCTAAGAGTCTTTTGATGTGGGTCGCATGCGCCACGGGTGTGCCAGCTGCCGTCATGAAATTTCTGAGGCGCCATAGGGCCCCCGAAATCATGCACTACTCCAAAGGCATACCTAGAATCCGTGTAGATATTGGCTGACTTACCTTTAGCCAATTCACACGCTCTGGTTAGGGCGACCAGCTCAGCAACTTGTGCTGAGTGAGGTGGGCCCAGGGGTTCCGCTTCTATGGTACCTTTGTCATCTACGACTGCGTATCCAGTACACAAGTCTCCCGAGTCCGTCTGTCTGTGGCAACTACCGTCGGTGTAGAAAGTAAAATCTACACCTTCCAGTGGGTTGTCACTGATGTCAGGCCTTGCAGTGAAATTTTGGGTCAAATATTCCATACAATCATGTGTGTCCGTGTCTGTACTAAATCCTCCTTCACCATTACTCTCATCTCCCACCCTTTGCGCTGCATCTCCTTATGGTGATGTTTACAGGGGCCATTAGTGCTAATTCCCACCTTGTAAACCGTGCGGATGAGACGTGTCTGGTTTGGGCAGAATTCAGTAAGGCTGACACTGCATGAGGTGTATGGATGGTCAGGTTGTGTCCTAGCACTACATCTTCGCTTTTACTCACTAGCAATGCTATCGCTGCAACACTTCGCAAGCATGTGGGGAGGGATCGTGCTACTGTGTCTAGCTGAGCGCTGTAGTAGGCTACCGGCCTGCTGGCATCACCATGCTTCTGGATTAAGACACTTGCCGCACACCCAGCACTTTCTGTACCGTACAGTTCAAAGGGTTTCCCATAATCCGGCATACCTAATGCTGGTGCCTGCGTTAGGCACTGTTTGAGTCTCTCAAATGCCAGTTCGGACTCATCTGTGTGCGAAATCCGATCTGGTTTGTTTGATGAGACCATCTCTTGTAAAGGTAAGGCTAGTATGGAAAACCCTGGGATCCAGTTACGGCAGTACCCACACATTCCTAGGAAAGTGCGAATCTGTTGCTGGGTTTGTGGCAGAGTCATATCGCGAATCGCCTGTACTCTATCAGCAGTGAGGTGTCTCAGTCCTTGCGTCAAGCAATGTCCCAAATATTTTACCTTGGTCTGGCATAATTGCAACTTATCCTTTGAAACCTTGTGTCCCGTATTAGAAAGATGAAGCAGAAGCTGTTTCGTGTCTCTCAAGGACGATTCGAGTGAATCAGAACACAGCAGTAAGTCATCTACATACTGTATTAATACTGATCTGCTCTCAGGTTGAAAGGATTGTAGACAATCATGCAAAGCCTGTGAGAAAATACTTGGGCTGTCAATGAAACCTTGTGGTAAACGAGTCCAGGTGTACTGTACTCCTCTGTATGTGAATGCAAACAAATATTGGCTGTCAGGATGCAGAGGTACCGAAAAGAAAGCGGAGCAGAGGTCAATAACAGTGAAAAATTTCGCAGTGGGAGGGATTTGCATAAGGATGACGGCTGGATTTGGTACTACGGGGAATTGACTCTCAACTATTTTGTTTATCCCCCTTAGATCCTGCACTAGCCTGTAACCCCTCCCCCCGCTCTTTTTCACAGGGAAGATGGGACTATTGGCAGTGCTGGACGTCCTAACCAGAATACCCTGTTGTAGCAAGCGCTCTATTACTGGGTAAACTCCTAACTCCACCTCTGGCTTCAGAGGATATTGTGGGATTTTTGGAGCTATTCTACCATCTTTTACTTGAACCACTACAGGAGCTACATTTGCCATTAATCCAGTGTCTTGTCCATCCTTGGTCCAAAGTGACTCCGGTATCTGGGAAATCATTTTCTCTACCTTGGACGGACACCTATCTGTAACAGCAGTGTGTGACATTAGCCTTTGTGGGGAGTCTAGCATATCCTGCACTTCCTGAGCGTGATTCTCGGGTATATCTAAGAACACACCTCCAGGAGTACAATATATGACACACCCCATCTTGCACAGTAAATCTCTCCCAAGTAGATTAGTCGGAGCTGATGCAGCTAGCAGAAAGGAGTGCTTGGTCTGCAAAGGCCCTATCGTAATCTCTGCTGGTTTGCTTAAAGGGTAGTGTTGTACTACTCCTGTTACTCCCATGGCTGGAATTGTTTTACCAGTGGTCTTCATACCCACTGTTGAATTTAACACTGACTTGGCCGCCCCCGTATCAACAAGGAAAGGTAGAGATCTACCAGCTTCATCAATTGTGACCTCGGGTTCACTTCCAAGGCTCGCAATTAATTTCACTGGCTGCAGACTACAGGTGTGGCCCCACCCCTATTGTATGTGGTGACCTCCCCGCAGCGCACTGGCAGCTACAACATGTGAAGGGGGTAACTGGGGATTTTCAGAGACTTGCCAGTCTCTTTTTGGTGGATACCTTTTTGTTTCCCCTGCATGTGGCTCATAACTCCGTCTCTGCGGTCCCTGATCCCAATTACGTGTGTCATGTCGTTGTCTAGGGGGTTGGTATACCTTATATGGGTCGTTAAACATACAATTTCGTGCAATATGTCCTTCTCTCTGACAGTTGTAACATTTTATCACATTTGACTTACCCACAGGGGTCTGGGGCATAGGCTGAGGTGGCTTCGTTGTAAGGGCTTGTATACTTACTGCCATCAGCTTATCGCCCTGTGACTCCCTGTGTCTCATAATGTTCCGATCATGTTCAATAGCGGTCTCTCTCAAAGCAGCCACCGACATTCCTCTCCAGTTGGGTTGAGTGGTCTGTACCCTTGTCCTCAACACTTCCTTTAAACCATCCATTAATACAGAAACTGCTACTTCCCTATGGTGCACATTTGTCTTAATGTCTTCTATTCCAGTGTACCTAGCCATTTCCTGCAGTGCCCAATGGAAATAATCAGAAGCAGTTTCACCTTCTTTTTGTCTTATGGAGAAGATTTTGTTCCACTTGACAACAGTTGGGAAATATACTCCTAACTGCAGGTTGATACGTTTTACATTGTCCTGATTGTACTCATCAGTGAGAGGTACCTCTTCATCTAACCTACAATCAGTGATAAATTTCGCAGAGTCGATATTGGGGGGCAAGCATGCCCTAAGCAATGTCCGCCAATCTTTGTTATTGGGTTCTGCGGAGTTACATAATTCTCTAATGAACCTTTGACTTGCAACTAGATCTTTCCTAGGATCAGGGAATTCAGACATAATTGTTCTTAATTCTGTTCGGGAAAAGGGACAATGCATTGCAATGTTCCTGACGGGATTAAGTTCAATCACATCACTCTGGGTTGATTCTACAATGTGGGTTGTGATTGTTTCAGCATAATGTACAGTACCGTACTTACCTGCGGACACGACCTCACCTGTCCCTCCACTAGGGGCCTTTGCTACTCCTCTTACTGGTTGGGCCATGCCTACTGTAGTTTCTCTTATGGTGGCTGCTAGAGAGAGTGCCGATATTGTGGTAGGCTCATCTTCCTGGTCGCAGTCCTGAGGGAAGTTTAAGACAGGATACAACTTGCACGGGTTAACATTAGCATCAATACACTTATCTACTTTACTCTTATCATTTATACATTTATTAAGTGCACTTTTATCATATACCAGTATGCCATTCTCTGTAGCCACTTTCTCTCCTGTTATGTATGGTGGTGGTGGTGCGGTAGCTATCAGTTTCCTGATAGATTTGGAACCAGCTGCTTGAGCTAATCCTCTTTGTATCTCGCCTTCCTGTTGCCATAACTATAAATAATCATAATGTCTAATCCGTTGCTTGCCGGATTTTATTAGACATATCCTTCTCCTTAAATTTTGCAAAACCTCAGGATTAAAACTGCCTACCCTGGGAAACTTCTCCCCATCGTTCACAGTCATACGTTCCCACTCATTGCATAAAACCTCTGCGTGTGATCCATATTTTTCACACATTATGTACCTCGCCGACCCGGCTGGCCGCGGAATAATATCAACCCGAACCTTGGTTGATCGTCCCTTACTTGAGCAACTGGCCCCCATTCTTTGCAGGTATTGCCTTCTCAGCGAATTCCTACAAAAACCACGTTCCCAGAGGTAAGGCGACGGTGAAAGTCCAACGAGTGCCTTCACCCACTCTCGCGCACGTCGACCAATATGCCCACACACTGCTTCAGCGCTGGCGTACTCAACCCAGGGCCCCTATGTGACCTCTACTTACTGGGGCGTGTGGGAGTATGCTACCCTCCCCAGTAAGTATCAGTTGCTGGAGAATTCCTGAGTGAACAGCGAACCTCCCTTAAAATAAAAAAAAACCTACACAAATCACGTCAGAATGTACAAATAGTGTTTATGATCCCGCAAAGCGTACGCAAATTGCGTAATGGGTATCAAGGTAACCAACTAATGCACACAATTACATGCGGTACAGTCGCAATGCGTATAAGTAACTATTACTTATCCGCAGAACGACCAGCGGAATCGGTTGTTTAGGCTGCGAAACCTTCAGCCGGAGCGTATTCTCAAAACGGGCCTATATGGGTACTGCGCCAACCCCCAAGGTTGCGCTCACTACCTCTGACCTTTCTTAAGTCAGGGTCTTCAGAACTTCGTATAGGTACTTTTAACGGATTTCTGACTTTCGCGGACCTCCTGGTCTGCTGTAACACTAATTGCTCCTCTTACCTTATTCACTTTTAAAATGAGATGGCCTTCTCCCACGCCACCATGTGTTCACTTCACGGGTATCCTTCTACGAGATCTCGAATTGTCCCAGGTTCACACCAAAAAAAACTTTACTTGCATACACACCAGAAAATTTCTTTCATTCAGGTAACACAGGCTAATCCCAGAGGTAATGCACGAGAGGAGGATCTTTTTAAACTAAATTTTGGAAACTGAACAAATTTGTGCTATTATCTCGTGGCTTCCGTATCTGCTACTAAAACAATGCTATCGTGTGATTTGTATTTAGTGGGCGTATCCGTACGCACGTTGCGTGATATACGCCACGTGTGTAGGCGTTTGCGTTGCGTACGCTGTCTCGCACTTGGTCAGAGACACGTGTACACAGGCCAGATACGTCCGCAGTAACACAAATAACATGCTTCTATAAATGCAAATGATATTTAACTATAATCGTTTACCAAACACCACACAGTATCTCCTGTATAACCTTTATAACTGGGTCAGGCTGCGTGCGTGTTTTACAATTACTCCCTTTAAGTATTACTTTTACTTTTAACTAAATAGCAACAAATTTTCTCAGCACGTGATCAATGCTAATGGCAAACAGAAAGGTAGATAAAATACGCAAATGGAAATACAAGTGTGTGCGTGTGTAATTTTCACCAATACAGAAATTTAAACAGATTTAAAAGACAATAGCTTAACGTTCTTACCTTTCGGTTCCGGATCCCACCAGCATCCCTACAAACCAAGCGGAGCAGACGCTTATCTAATCAGCACTTACCGTATCCCCAACCACCAAACGGCTAACAGGGGATACTACCTTCCCGCCCTTTGCTGATGGATAAAGTCTGCCTGGTTCCGCTTGGCTGCGGATATGAGGAGGCCCGGACGATGCCCCCAATTGATAAAGTCAGTTATTACTTAAAAACATTAAGCTATATTCCATTATGTACTAAGTACGCTATTGTCGCACTGCGTACCGTAAGGGTACGCACTTAGCGTAGCAGACGCTAGGCTGTGGGCGTGACGCACGAGCGACACGCACGCTCACTGAATGTTACACAGTAACCCTTAGTAACAACACACCATAAGGGTATGCTTTACACTTTAAACCTTGGTAATGAAATACTATAGCGATGTAATACTTATTAACCTTGATAATATGAGAAGCTGTTTGAGCGATTGAGACGCTCAGAAAACCCTTTATAGTAACTAGTGAAATCACAAGACCTGGTTAGGATTTAAAAACCACTTAGGCTCTAACACCCTCGTGGATAATTCTATTTGAGTAAAAAGGGGAAAAACAGTACAACTTATACACTACAAAACTAACATAAAAATCTAAACAGAATAACGAGGAATAATATGAACAATAGCGAACGATCGCAAACACAAGAAAACAGAATGAGTACACAATGAGAACAAATGGCAAACAGAAAGGATAACAAAATGGCTACAGAGAACTTACACACGTGGGAATGATTCGCAGGCGCGTCCTGAATCCAGCCCTCAGCCTTCAATGTGAAAACCTTGCAGAGAGAGTGAGTGACTGGACAGGCAATGGTGGTCTTTATATACACAACATACAGTAACAATACAATGGTCCCTATAATCTCATGATTCATTGGACACAGGAATGTGTCTCTGCATTATAACAAAAGGTCATAGGTGGGTTCGAACAGGTGGGCTGTGCCTTTCTCCAACTGCTCAGGTGGGAGGTATCCTTAGGATTCCCGCCGCATGGGTAATGAACAGCAAATACAGTAAATATCTATAAACTACTTTTGTACATAACTATGCGCAGGAGCGAGCAATCTCTTCCTAACCAACACCGAAATGTTACTATAAAAATACTCTACAGCTGGATACTAGACACCACCGTTCAACCTATATCTGACCCTTCCTATCATGCAAAGAGGAATTTCTCTGTCCAAGAACCGTTTAAACTAAACATACTTTCTGACATTGTTAAGGGGAATATTATCTATAAAACACACTATGTGGGTAAAATATGTTATGATCGAGTCGCCCGCTAGACGCTTACAAACTCTACCGTAAATGCGCATACACCGCGCGTGATCGCCGGAGCGATCTTACGCAAATTGCGGATATGTGCACACGGCAGGGCGTGTGCACGTGCAGCGGGCATGTGCATGAGGGGTTAGTACAAGGCATATGTATCAGGATATTTTTCGACTTTGACACATCTGCCCCACCTGCACTGCAGTGCACATGCTTTTGCCCATTAGAGGAAAATTTTTATTTGCAATCAACCATGAATTAGGCCCTATATACAGTGAGAGTGAGGCAAAGCACATATAGTATACCGGATAACAAACTGCAAACATACTAGCCCACCGCCTTCTGAAACGCAGGTAGGATGACTGGCGCTCAGAAACAGTCCTCTTACAGCTATCCGTACAGTACTTAATACTTCAGAAGTTATTTTTTTGGAGAAAGACAGAGATTACAACTATTAAAACAGCTCTTCACTGCGACATACAAAGAACTAGTCTGCATCACAGTAAACCTCCATCTTCTAAGTGAGCCGCATATGTCGTGAGTCTTACCTGTCTTCATCATTTATAAACTAGAGATAGTGATCAGCAAATTTTAAGTGCACCTACAAAAGCATCTTGGCCGATAAGGGTATGCTATATTAGGGGTAATAAAACCTAGTCTGGACTAAGGTACTTAAGTAAAGTGGTGTTATGTACTGAGTTATGTATTTACACTGATATGTAATCGGAGAAAAGAGTGTAATGTTGCATGGTGTTTATGTTATATGTTACAGTAGAGGAAAAGGGATGTTATTCTGACGGTTAAGGTGGGTACACACTGATAGATATATCTGTAGATCAATTGATCGGCAGATATATCTATGGATGGATCAGGCAGTGTGTTGAGCATACACACTGCCCGATCCGTCGGGAACGGACATCATGAACTGGGTGGGTGTGTACACACGCCCGCCCAGTTCAGCTGTCAATCACCGACGGCTGCCGCAGCATGTGTACGGGCAGCCGGCTGGTCGCCCGTACACACAGCGACGCGCGAATATATCGGTAGATATATTGGGCGTCGGCTGTGCTGTGGGGCCGACGCGATATGTGTTATGAGCCACGGCTGTGGCTCATTCCTGTTTTGCATTTTTGTTCTGTATTTTGTTATACTTCTGTTTATGTTCCCCGTGGGTGTCATGGGGTGCTCGGAGCTCACCCTTAAGGAGGGGATACTGTTATGAACCATAGGTAGTGGTTCATTCCTATTTTATGTTATAAAGTTGTCTTGCATGCCAGGATTTCCTGTTGCTCTGTTTTAGAATACTCTTGTCTGCTGCCGCTGGTGAGTCTGTGTAATTGCAGCTTGTTCCCATGTGTTCAGCCTCACCTGGCTGCTAATTGCATCTTGTCAGTTTGGAATCATGCAACAGGGCAGCTGCATGGGATTATTAATTAGGCCTCTCTGTTATATGCTGGCTGAGTGCAGTTCGCAGATGCTGGTGATATTCCTTGGTTTGCAGTCTGCTTGAAGTGTGAGCTGGTTCCTATCAGTCCCTGTGTTGATTCCTGTGTCAGTCCCTGTGTTGATTACTGTGTCAGTCCCTGTGTCGATTCCTGTGTCTGATCCCGTGTCCTGCTGTGAGGCGTTCCTGCCCTGAGTTCCAGTGGCTTTGCCTGTCCCTGGTCAAGTCTTCTGGCTTCCTGGTGTCCACCGGTCTGTCGTTTGGGATTCTGCCTGTCCTCCAGTTCTGAGAGTCGGTGTCGGCAGCATTAGAAGTTCCTGTCCGTTTGCCAGTATTCGTACCGGTTCCGTGAGTAGCGGCTCTCCCGCGTCCGTTGGCCTAGGCCGCTGTATTCCATTATTGTTTCTGTCCCTGGTGTTTTGCAGAGGGTTCTGCTTATGCTGTCTGCTTATACAAAGGTATTGTGTCGGCGTGTGATCAGCATTTCCTTTGTTGTTCTTTTCCTTTGGCGGTTTCTCCGCACATACTTTAGGTTTTTAGTTAGCTTGTAGCCCCTGGCCTGTTTGCTTAGTTAGAGGTCCTCTTGTTATCATTCTGCCTCGGATTTCCCTTTGTCTCTCATTAAGACCGGGGGGGCACCGGAGTTGGGCAGACATAATCCGCCCTTCAAACGTGGCTGCCAAGGGCTCAAGAAACCATAGTCTCGCAAGGGATTTCCGATAGCACGGGTGAGACAACAGAGTTAGGGCGCCAGGGGCTATTCCCTTTCCATTCCCCTTTCCCAGCGTTACGTCCTGGTGCTCTGGACTCACTTCATGAACATCTCCCTTGTTCTGAGCACCAGGAACCTAACATTATCACCAGCCATACCACAAAATAGAAATAAAACTTTTTTTTCTTTTTTGGCCCAGTCCAGTGTCTAGTCTAGAATCCAGTCTTGTCTAGAATTCAGTGTGCAGAATCCAATCCGGTGTTTAGAATCCAGTCTTGTCTAGAATTCAGTGTGCAGAATCCAATCCGGTGTTTAGAATCCAGTCCTGTCTAGAATTCTGTGTGCAGAATCCAGTCCGGTGTTTAGAATCCAGTCCGGTGTTTAGAATCCAGTCCGGTGTTTAGAATCCAGTCCGGTGTTTAAAAAAAAAAAAAAAAAAAAAGTCTTGTTTTGTTTAGCAAAATTTAGTCTTGCCTTGTCTTGCCTTGCCTTGTCTTGCCTTGTCTTGCCTTGTCTTTTCTTGTCTAGTTTTAAATCCTCCTATGTCTACTATGCAAGCCCTGCAGGCATCTCTCGCAGCCCTGAACTCTGTATTCAGTGCTTTGAGACCAGAGCGACTAGAAGTTTTGCAGCAATCCCTAAAGCAACTGCAAAACCTTCTGACTAAAATCTTGCTCATTTTGCCAGAAGTCGTTGAGAGTACATCTATCTCTAAAGAGACTCTTGTTCACAGTATGGTGACAAGAGAATCCTCTGGTTTAATTGAAGAGAAAAGGTTTAAAAGTTTTCTGCGGCCAAGGCTCTCAGAAGAGGAGCGTCTGCGTCGCAGAAACTTAAACTTATGCCTATATTGTGAGGGTTTAGGCCATTATCTGCAGACCTGTGAGTTGCGCAAGCCAAAGTGTGGTGACGAGTCTTGCCCTCTGGCCAAGTTGAGTCATGATACAAGACCTACTCCTGTCTCTACTGTGGCAGAGGTACTTGTCACACAACCCACACAAAAAAGCTCTCTGTCCTATAATTGGGGTCCTTGGGCAAGGGAGCCCCATTATAGATTCAGGAATCAAAAGAGAATGTTTCTCTCCTCTCTTGAGGTTCCTGTGGAAGCGGAGTTGCAAGTCCCTGGAGTGGTGCCCGATGCCCAGGTTCCTGGAGTGGTGCCCGATGCCCAGGTTCCTGGAGTGGTGCCCGATGCCCAGCTTCCTGGAGTGGTGCCCGATGCCCAGGGTCCTGGAGTGGTGCCCGATGCCCAGGGTCCTGGAGTGGTGCCCGTAGCCCAGGGTCCTGGAGTGGTGCCCGAAGCCCAGGGTCCTGGAGTGGTGCCCGTAGCCCAGGGTCCTGGTGCGGTGCCCGATGCCCAGAGTGCTGGAGCAGTACCCGATGCCCAGAGTGCTGGAGCGGTACCCGATGCCCAGAGTGCTGGAGCGGTACCCGATGCCCAGAGTGCTGGAGCGGTACCCGATGCCCAGAGTGCTGGAGCGGTACCCGATGCCCAGAGTGCTGGAGCGTTACCCGATGCCCTAGCTTATAGAGGGACATCAAATATTATAGTTCAGGTGTCCATACCGGAAGGGGTCTCAGAAGCTGTTACCCCAGGTAGGGACTTGAAAAGCGCAACCCTAGAAAGGGTCTCTAAAACCATAGTTTTTGAGGGGAACTCGAGAAGCAAAACCCCAGAAGGGATCTTTGAAGTAATATCCCCAAGTGGGGTCTCGAGAGACGCAGCCCCAAAGAAGGGTCTAGAAGTCGCTTCCCCAGGAAAGAACTTAAGAAGCATAGCATTAGTGGAGGATCTGAACGTTATTGCTTCAGCAAAAGTCCCGGAAGTCATAGTCCCGGGAGAACTTTCGATAATTATCGACTCAGAGAGGGAGGCCGATGGCCCGATCCCAGTCAGGGAGGCCAACGGCCCGGTCCCAGTAAAAGAATCCGAGGTGCTGGCCCCAGCGGGGTTCTCGGAGGCCACTGCCCCAGCGGGGTTCTCGGAGGCCACTGTCCCAGCGGGGTTCCCGGAGGCCACTGCCCCAGTGGGGTTCCCGGAGGCCACTGCCCCAGCGGGGTTCCCGGAGGCCACTGCCCCAGCGGGGTTCCCGGAGGCCACTGCCCCGGGTGGGGTTCAGAAAGTCACTGCCCCGGGTGGGGTTCAGAAAGTCACTGCCCCGGGTGGGGTTCAGAAAGTCACTGCCCCGGGTGGGGTTCAGAAAGTCACTGCCCCGGGTGGGGTTCAGAAAGTCTCAGCCCCGGGTGGGGTTCAGAGAGTCTCAGCCTCGAGTAAGGTCAATAGTGACCAGGTCCTAGCAAAGCACTCCAGTCAGTCAGATGAGAAGGAAACAGATCCTGACTCTGATATCTCAACATCCATAACCTTTGATGGGGACTTCGCCCAATTTCTGGCGCTTTTCAAACACTATTACACTATTATGTTGTCTAGACCATTTCTGGGCATCACTTCAGAAAACCTTGGGCTCTATCTGATTTATTCTTTTAGAGGAGAGCCTTCTGAGTGGGCGACCAGCCTAATGAAAGCTGAAGATCCCATTCTTCAGGATCCCCTAGCATTCTGTGATGCAATTGTTAAAAGATACGGTTCCAAAGAAATTGGTTCAGGTTCCTCTAAGTCACCCGTCTTGTCTGCTGAGAGTCCACCAAATACTGTAAACTCGGCACAAGAGTCCCAGCCCGTTGTTTTGACTGCAGGATGTGCTTTTTTGACTTCTTCTTCTTCTAATAATAGTACTTTACCAGAAAGTTCAGCTCCCAAGGGTAAGAGACCTGTCTCTGATTTGAACGCAGCCTTGCTGGGTGGTACCATCAGTTCAGACAATGTTTGGGGAATTACCTTGGTCAGATCTAAAGAGCTTTGTAAAAAGAAGAAGAAGAAAAAGAAATAATTTTGGACTCTTGCCTTGATAAAAAAAAAAAGAGAGTTTTTTTTTTTTCCTTGTCTTGTGTCCAGTGGCCACCATCAAGGGGAGGGCACTGTTACAAGTTGTTGCTACAGCTTGTTTTTTGTTTTCTTGTCTGTTAGACCAGTGTGTCAGGTTTTTTTTTTTTATCCCTTGTTCTGGATAGTCTGAATTTTGGGGTCTTTTGACCCCTGCTCAAGGGGGGGGGGGGGGGGGGGTAATGTTATGAGCCACGGCTGTGGCTCATTCCTGTTTTGCATTTTTGCTCTGTATTTTGTTATACTTCTGTTTATGTTCCCCGTGGGTGTCATGGGGTGCTCGGAGCTCACCCTTAAAGGAGGGGATACTGTTATGAACCATAGGTAGTGGTTCATTCCTATTTTATGTTATAAAGTTGTCTTGCATGCCAGGATTTCCTGTTGCTCTGTTTTAGAATACTCTTGTCTGCTGCCGCTGGTGAGTCTGTGTAATTGCAGCTTGTTCCCATGTGTTCAGCCTCACCTGGCTGCTAATTGCATCTTGTCAGTTTGGAATCATGCAACAGGGCAGCTGCATGGGATTATTAATTAGGCCTCTCTGTTATATGCTGGCTGAGTGCAGTTCGCAGATGCTGGTGATATTCCTTGGTTTGCAGTCTGCTTGAAGTGTGAGCTGGTTCCTATCAGTCCCTGTGTTGATTCCTGTGTCAGTCCCTGTGTTGATTCCTGTGTCAGTCCCTGTGTCGATTCCTGTGTCTGATCCCGTGTCCTGCTGTGAGGCGTTCCTGCCCTGAGTTCCAGTGGCTTTGCCTGTCCCTGGTCAAGTCTTCTGGCTTCCTGGTGTCCACCGGTCTGTCGTTTGGGATTCTGCCTGTCCTCCAGTTCTGAGAGTCGGTGTCGGCAGCATTAGAAGTTCCTGTCCGTTTGCCAGTATTCGTACCGGTTCCGTGAGTAGCGGCTCTCCCGCGTCCGTTGGCCTAGGCCGCTGTATTCCATTATTGTTTCTGTCCCTGGTGTTTTGCAGAGGGTTCTGCTTATGCTGTCACCGCCGGTACACAAAGGTATTGTGTCGGCGTGTGATCAGCATTTCCTTTGTTGTTCTTTTCCTTTGGCGGTTTCTCCGCACATACTTTAGGTTTTTAGTTAGCTTGTAGCCCCTGGCCTGTTTGCTTAGTTAGAGGTCCTCTTGTTATCATTCTGCCTCGGATTTCCTTTTGTCTCTCATTAAGACCGGGGGGCACCGGAGTTGGGCAGACATAATCCGCCCTTCAAACGTGGCTGCCAAGGGCTCAAGAAACCATAGTCTCGCAAGGGATTTCCGATAGCACGGGTGAGACAACAGAGTTAGGGCGCCAGGGGCTATTCCCTTTCCATTCCCCTTTCCCAGCGTTACGTCCTGGTGCTCTGGACTCACTTCATGAACATCTCCCTTGTTCTGAGCACCAGGAACCTAACAATATGTCTGTGAACGACAGAGTTCACAGACATATCGCCCGTACACACTGGCCGACGGACCCGCGATATATCTGCCGTTCAATAGAACGGCCGATATATCGGCCAGTGTGTACCCACCTTTACATTTGCAAAACACTAATGTTTCAAACAGCTCCAGATCTGGAGTGCCAGCACAATAAACTGACCTATTTATTATAGGAGCAAGGGTGTAGCTACCATAGGTGCAGGGAGTGCAGCTGCTATGGGGCCCAGAGCTGAGAGGGGCCCACCTTTCCTGTCACAGTTACAAAAACGCGCTATGGCGCGTATTTAACTTACTTTTGAGAACTTGGGACTCATATTTCGAAAATGGGCGGGTCCCCAGGACGCGATCCACCCGCAGCCAATCCCGCGGCGGTGGGGTGGGGGCAGAGTGTTCCCGCGGTTGACTCGGAGCTGAAGGGCCGGGTAAATGGTGTATGTGCCGATGGGGAAATGCAAAGAGGCATGGAGGGGTGCAGGGATCGGCAGCGCATGGAGGAGCTGCTGCTGGAGTTGTGCGCCGGGGAGCTGCTGCGGGAGAACCAGCGACTGCGCTCCGCCCTGTGCGTCCTGTACCCGCTGCCAATAGCTGCCGCCTGGCCACTGTCACACTCTGCGTGCTTAGGGGAGGTGCAGACCCTGGGCTGCTCCCCGCACACAGTGTCCGCAGCCGCCTGCCCCGGACATCGGATCCCTGAGCTGTCACCCCTCACACCCTGCATCCTGGCCAGCATGCCCCATAAGCTGCGGGCTAAAGTGAGCACGGCTCCTGAGCTGCATGGGGGGGGGGGGAGGCGACGCAGAGAGGCACAGAAGGGTGGATGCAGAGAGGCACACAGGAGGAGGAAGGTGAGAGGCACAGAGGTGGAGAGTAGAGAGGCACACAGTGGGGAACTCAGAGAGGCACAGAGGGGGGGGACGCAGAGAGGTACAGAAGGGGGGGGACGCAGAGAGGTACAGAAGGGGGAGGAACGCAGTGAGGCACAGAGGGGGGAGGAACACAGAGAGGCACAGAGGGGGGAGGAATGCAGAGAGGCACAGAGGGGGGAGAAACGCAGAGAGGCACACAGGAGGAGAAAGCAGAGAGGCACAGAGGGGGGAACGCAGAGAGGCACAGAGTGAGGGGGAAGGCAGAGGGACACAGGGGAGGGAGGTGTGGAATGACAGGAGACTGGATTGACACAAGCGTTGTGTCTATTTTCACTTTGTGCTACCTTGACACAAGGGGCAGAAGGCTGGAAAGGTAGGGGGCTGGAGAGACACAAGAGGTTGTAGTAGATTCAGGGGGCAGGAAGTGACGCAGGGAGCACGAGTCTGGGTGAACCTTTGTTTGATGATGCATTGGTTATATTACTACACAAACAGGCAGTTTCCATCCAGGTGATCTCCTATATGAATACTGAATACCGACTGAAGACGCTGCCTGCCCAGGGAGGATCCATTTCTTCAGAGGTTCCCTGTTGCAGTGAAACCACCATGTACAGTAGGTAAGGTGTATTTGGAATAGAATAGAGAGAAATACTCCCAGAGTGACAAGAAACGGATGGCATATCATGCTGGCACACTCCCATTTTGAGTGGCCATGTCCCTAAGACCTAAGTACCACTGCCCACAACATCACCACACAGACCTGTCCCCCGCACACTTCACACTGTCACCTACCAGACCTTACCACCTACTGCCCCTTGTTGCGAGGCCACACCCACTTTCCCTAAAGCGCGCGCGCACCTACGGCGTGCGCACAAGAGACCACCCTTTTTCTGGTGCCCACTTCTAAACCCAGTAACTGCTATCTACCCGTACCCACTCCGTTACCCCAGCACTGCCTGCAGATAGGCCCATCCTTGTCAGCAGTACTGCCACAATTACTATCTACCCTTACCCTCTCCTTGTACCCAATACTGTTTGCCCCTATAACCCTACTTGCCATTCAGTACTGCCCCAGCTGCCATTTACCCTTTCCCTCTACCTAACCCCAGCACTGCCTGCAGATAGCCTCCTCCTTGGCACCAGTACTGCCTCAGTTGCTATCCACCCTTACTCTATTCCTATCCCCAATACTGTTTGCCCCTATAACCCTCCTTGCCATCCAGTACTGCCCTAGCTGCTATTTCCCCTTCCCTCTACCTAAACACAGCACTGCTTGACACTAGCCCCCTCCCTCCCAGCACTGTCCGAAGTGCTTTATACACTTACCCCTAGCACTGCCTGCCCTTACCCCCCTTTATCCCAACTTCTCCCTGCCTCTACCCCCAGTTCTACCCAAGCTGCTGCTTGCCCTTAAACCTTTTTACCCCAAATGCTACCTGCCCCCAGCACTGTACCAACTGCTGCCTGCCCTCATCCCCCATAATTTGTGATGGGACCAAGAAATTGTGGAATAGAACCCCCATTTTTTTACGTAATGGGTCCCTGGGACCCACAATTTTTTTCACTCACCGCGATCACTGTATTGGGTGGTACATAGGGGTTCTTTCAAACTTTTTCCTTGGGGCCTACAGTATGTCTAGGTATGCCCCTGGACCTGCTCATTGTACTGTGGTATAAAATGAACTGGAGGGCATTATAATGTTATATAATAACCGGGGCACTGTAATGATGCACAATATGAACGGGGAGCACTATATAGCATAATGTGAATTGGGGATATTGTTCGGCATAATGTGTACTGGCAGCTGTGAAATGTGACATAGGTTGAACTTAATCACTACTAAGATTCATAAAAGAAACTAGGGCACTACTATGGGGCATAATATTAAATAAGGCTCTACTATGGTTCAGACAATTAACTAGGGCACTATTATAGGGTATAAAATTAACAACTGCGGCAGAGAAATGTCTCTCTAGAAGCATTGAGACGGGGGCCCCTTCAAAATTAGAGATGTGCACTGGAAATTTTTCGGGTTTTGTGTTTTGGTTTTGGATTCGGTTCCGTGGCCGTGTTTTGGATTCGGACGCGTTTTGGCAAAACCTCCCTGAAAATTTTTTGTCGGATTCGGGTGTGTTTTGGATTCGTTTTTTTTTTTTACAAAAAACCCTCAAAAACAGCTTAAATCATAGAATTTGGGGGTCATTTTGATCCCATAGTATTATTAACCTCAATAACCATAATTTCCACTCATTTTCAGTCTATTCTGAACACCTCACACCTCACAATATTATTTTTAGTCCTAAAATTTGCACCGAGGTCGCTGGATGACTAAGCTAAGCGACCCAAGTGACCGACACAAACACCTGGCCCATCTAGGAGTGGCACTGCAGTGTCAGACAGGATGGCACTTCAAAAAAATAGTCCCCAAACAGCACATGATGCAAAGAAAAAAAGAGGCGCAATGAGGTAGCTGTGTGACTAAGCTAAGCGACCCAAGTGGCCGACACAAACACCTGGCCCATCTAGGAGTGGCACTGCAGTGTCAGACAGGATGGCACTTCAAAAAAATAGTCCCCAAACAGCACATGATGCAAAGAAAAAAAGAGGCGCAATGAGGTAGCTGTGTGACTAAGCTAAGAGACCCAAGTGGCCGACACAAACACCTGGCCCATCTAGGAGTGGCACTGCAGTTTTCTAGCGGGAGGATGAGTGCTTCCATCCTCATGTGAAGCTGAACCACTAGCCATGAACATAGGCCAGGGCCTCAGCCGTTCCTTGCCACTCCGTGTCGTAAATGGCATATTGGCAAGTTTACGCTTCTCCTCAGACGCTTTTAATTTAGATTTTTGGGTCATTTTACTGAACTTTAGTGTTTTGGATTTTACATGCTCTCTACTATGACATTGGGCATTGGCCTTGGCAGACGACGTTGATGGCATTTTATCGTCTCGGCCATGACTAGTGGCAGCAGCTTCAGCACGAGGTGGAAGTGGATCTTGATCTTTCCCTATTTTACCCTCCACATTTTTGTTCTCGATTTTTTTAATGTGTGGAATTATATGCCAGTATCAATAGCAATGGCCTACTACTATATATACTGCGCACAACTGAAATGCACCACAGGTATGGATGGATAGTATACTTGACGACACAGAGGTAGGTAGAGCAGTGGCCTTCCGTACCGTACTGCTATATATACTGGTGCTCACTGTCAGCAAACTGCAAAACTAAAATGCACCACAGGTATAGAATCTAGATGGATAGTATACTTGACGACACAGAGGTAGGTAGAGCAGTGGCCTTCCGTACCGTACTGCTATATATACTGGTGGTCACTGTCAGCAAACTGCAAAACTAAAATGCACCACAGGTATAGAATCTAGATGGATAGTATACTTGACGACACAGAGGTAGGTAGAGCAGTGGCCTTCCGTACCGTACTGCTATATATACTGGTGGTCACTGTCAGCAAACTGCAAAACTAAAATGCACCACAGGTATAGAATCTAGATGGATAGTATACTTGACGACACAGAGGTAGGTAGAGCAGTGGCCTACTGTACCGTACTGCTATATATTATATACTGGTGGTCAGCAAACTGTGCAAAACTGAAATGCACCACAGGTATGGATGGATAGTATACTTAACGACACAGAGGTAGGTAGAGCAGTGGCCTTCTGTACTGTACTCCTATATATTATATACTGGTGGTCAGCAAAATTATGCACTGTACTCCTACTATATACTACAATGCAGCACAGATATGGAGCGTTTTTCAGGTAGAGAACGTATAATACTGGTGGTCACTGGTCAGCAAAACTCTGCACTGTACTCCTCCTATATAATACTGCTGGTCCCCAGTCCCCACAATAAAGCAGTGTGAGCACAGATATATGCAGCACACTGAGCACAGATATGGAGCGTTTTTCAGGCAGACAACGTATACTGGTGGTCACTGCGCATGCGTCCGTGGGGCAAACAGAAATTCTGGTTGGATCGCCTACCATTTCTGACTCATACACGTATTGTGCAGCGCTGTTGGTGAAGGTCAACTGCAGTGTTCGACTACCATATCTGACTCATACACATATTGTGCGATGCTGTTGGTGGTCAACCGCAGTGTTTGACTACAATTTTCTAACTCATACACGTATTGTGCGACACTGTTGGTGAAGGTCAACTGCAGTGTTCGATTACTATTTCTAACGCACACACATATTGGGGGTCATTCCGAGTTGTTCGCTCGGTAAATTTCATCGCATCGCAGCGATTTTCCGCTTAGTGCGCATGCGCAATGTTCGCACTGCGACTGCGCCAAGTAAATTTGCTATGAAGTTAGGAATTTTACTCACGGCTTTTTCTTCGTTCAGGCGATTGTAATGTGATTGACAGGAAGTGGGTGTTTCTGGGCGGAAACAGGCCGTTTTATGGGCGTGTGGGAAAAAACGCTACCGTTTCTGGGAAAAACCCGGGAGTGGCTGGAGAAACGGAGGAGTGTCTGGGCGAACGCTGGGTGTGTTTGTGACGTCAAACCAGGAACAACAAGCACTGAACTGATCTCAGATGCCGAGTAAGTCTGGAGCTACTCAGAAACTGCACAGAGATGTCTTTTCGCAATATTGCGAATATTTCGTTCGCAATTTTACTATGCTAAGATTCACTCCCAGTAGGCGTAGGCTTAGCGTGTGCAAAGCTGCTAAAAACGGCTTGCGAGCGAACAACTCGGAATGACCCCCATTGTGTGACTCTGTGGATGAAGGTGGTACCACAGTAATATATTTTATTTCCTACTCATACACGTATTGTGTGACACTGTTGGTGAAATTAAACCGCAGTGTTTAATTACTATTCCTAGCTCAAGGACAATTCCATCTTTCACCTCTTTTGTCTGCATTATGCACTGTTTGGAGCATTGCTGGCTGTTTTTTTTTGCATAGGTAGTTAGACTGCCAGTGCCGTTTCTAGCGGCGGGCGAGCCGTGCAACCGCACGGGGCGCCCGCCGCGGCACTTTGTTACTCCTTATCGCCTCTCCCGAGCGCTCCTGCTCGGGGGCGGAGTTTCGCGGAATGACGCGTTGCGTCGTGACGTCACAACGCAAACGCGTCATTTCGCTAAGCCCCGCCCCCCGAACAGGAGCGCTCGGGAGAGGCGATAAGGAGATAAGCATGAAGGAGGAGGCGGCCGGCGCGAGGGACGTGAGGCGGCGGGACCGAAGAGCGGGAAGACTCTCTCTCTCTCTCTCTCTCTCTCTCTCTCTCTCTCCCCCTTCCTTCCCCTCAACTTGAAACCTGCCTGCCGCTGCCGCACTGTGTAAAATGGGGACACCTGCCTATGGGGATACCTGCCTGCCGCACTGTGTAAAATGGGGACACCTGCCTATGGGGATACCTGCCTGCCGCACTGTGTAAAATGGGGACACCTGCCTATGGGGATAACTGCCTGCCACACTGTGTAAAATGGGGACACCTGCCTATGGGGATACCTGCCTGCCACACTGTGTAAAATGGGGACACCTGCCTATGGGGATACCTGCCTGCGTACTGTGTAATATTGGGGCACCTGCCTATGGGGATACCTGCCTGCCGCACTGTTTAAAATGGGGACACGTGCCTATGGGGATACCTGCCTGCGTACTGTGTAATATGGGGGCACCTGCCTGCGTACTGTGTAATATGGGGGCACCTGCCTGCGTACTGTGTAAAATGGGGATTTCTGCCTGCCGCACTGTGTAAAATGGGGGCACCTGCCTGCGTACTGTGTAAAATGGGGATACCTGCCTACCGTACTGTGTAAAATGGGGACACCTGCCTTCCGTACTGTGTAAAATGGGGACACCTGCCTGCCGCACTTTGTAAAATGGGGACACCTGCCTGCCGCACTTTGTAAAATGGGGACACCTGCCTGCCGCGTTGTATAAAATGGGGACACCTGCCTGCCGCGCTGTGTAAAATGGGGACACCTGCCTGCCGCGCTGTGTAATATGGGGACACTTGCCTGCTGTAATGTGTAAAAAGGGGACTTTTTTATTTTTATTTTTTCCCCCCTGTGGTGGGTGTGATGATATCAGATGAGGCCATGCCCACTTTCATGAGACCACGCCCATTTTAATCAGGCCACACACTTTTGTCGGGAGCGCGCGCGCCTACGGCGCGCGCATGCTTTTTTCTTTTTCTGGCTATATGGGGGTAGGGGGGGCACGCATTTTTTTTTAGAGCAATTGGGATGGGGGGGGGGGGGGGGCGCATTTTGAAATCTCGCACTGGGAGCCAAATTGTCTAGAAACGGCCCTGTAGACTGCCACCCTGTCTGCCACTGCAGTGCCACTCCTAGATGTGCCATGCAGGAACTCTAAGCGCCACATATTTGTGTTGCCCACTGCTGTCGCTTATCTTAGTCGTCCAGCTACCTTGCTGCAACCTTTAGGCCTAAAGTGGATGAAAACAATATTGTGAGTGCACATTAATGTTATTGAGGTTAATAATACTACAGGAACAAAAACAGGCCAAAATTCTGTGATTTTAGCTGAACCAATACAGATCCAAAACACGCAATGGCGGTTTTGGCAAAACCAATATAGATCCAAAACATGAAGGAGATACAGATCCAAAACCAAAACACAAAACCAAAACACAAAAGGTCAATCTTGAGGTTGATCACTATTAACCTTGTGGTTAGCCACACAGCCGCAGTTTCCACAGGAAGCTTCTATGAAGAATTCTCACCATAGAAGTTTATGGGAAACAGTGATTGACAGCACTGAAGCACATCGCCAACCAGGGGAGCTACACTATGTGGTGCTCCCTGATTAGAGAGCGGCTCTCCTAGTGACAGAAGTCACATGGAGGCTGGCATTCAGGAAAGGGGATCTATGTGAACACACGTAGCTCTCCTACGTGTATATAATTTTTTTTTTTTAACCCCTGAATGCCTACTGAAATGAAGAGGACCGATCTACACAGGAATAAGTGAGTATTTATTTATGTGTCACATATTATGGTGGATTCTACTGGAGTATAGGACGTGAATGGCTACAGGAGATTTATGTAAGTATGTGTGAGTATAACTGTGAGGGTGCAAGGATGTTTAATAAACTTTTACAATGTATGAGGCCTGTCTTTTTTATATTTCTTTTACAGGTGGGACTATAGGTACTACCAGGTCCTTAATGCCCCTCATGCTGGTACTTGTGTTTCTCCAGGTACCAGCATGCAGGGAGGCTTGCTGGGACCTGTAGCTCCACCTGTAAAAGATAATATTTCTAAAGTTTACTTCTGAATTGCTATGAACTTGGCACCCACCGCCCAAGGGTACCGAGGATAGCCTTGGGCTTCCCTTTATTGTGGGGATCCCCATTAACCCAGGAATCCTGGACAGGGCTAACTACAGTAGTTGAGGTGGGTAATACTATGGCCGCCGGGACCAATATAAACATGTCTCCGGTTGTGGCATTATCTCCCAGGCTAGTAGAGCCCAGTGCTTGTTGCAAAAATATGAGGGGCCCCAATGTCTGTTTTCCCCCATATTTTTTGAATCCTGCATTGGTCCAAGAGACTGTTGCCGGTTCTTTAAATACAGGGGGACCTCACACACTTTTTCCTCTGTATTTTTAGAACCAGGACCAGATCAAAGTGCCTGAGGCAAGTTATGCTTTTGGGGGATGGACCACACACAGGTTTTTTTTTTCTATTTTAACTTTTTCTTTACATATTTAACAGAGATGCTGTCAGGATCCAGTATAGAGTCAGCTGTTACTCGTCGCGGCTCCAGCTTTTGCAGATCGGGTGTGTAGGCAGGTGTCAGCCATGCCGCCGCCCGTGATGGCAATACTTGCTTCTGTTCTGTCTTAGGGTACTCTGTAATGGAGTGCATAGACTATACTGTACACCGGGCAGCCATGTTACAGGATCTGCTAACCGCAGTAATGGCTAATGGGAATCCCGGAGTTGCTCAGTTGATTATTCCCAACAATTGTAGACTGTCTTTGGGAATATACATGGGATCCTGGGAACAGGAAGGCTCCTGAACAACTTCCTTCTTCAGTGCATGCTGTTGTGTGTTGCTGCTCTAGGTTCCAGGCTACACTCTGTGTCTCTCCATGTCACCCGGATTACTTCTGAATTGTTAATCGTTTAGAGTTTTTCCACATCGATCCAGTATCGATCCAAAAACTATGCTCACCCAGAGTTATTCAACATCGATCCAACATCGACCCAACATCGATCTAATAACAATTATCACTCAGTTATTCAACATCAATCCAACATCGATCCAATAAAGATTGCTTCTCCAAATAACTTCTAGTTCTCCATTGTCTCAAGTACCGAGTGAAATCTGTTACCATCGATTGCTTCTTCAAGTGTCTTCTAGTTCTCCAATGTCTCAAGTACCGAGTGCCATCGGTCACCATCGATTGCTTCTTCAAGTATCTTCTAGTTCTTGGGAAAGCTAGAAAGTTAGTATTTGTTATTGCTAAATGTGTTTTTCATCATTCTCCTCGTGACCACATTATATACTGTTATTCCAATTATAATATGCTAATATCTGTGATTCCAATTGATTGTCTTTTGCATTTTGAATAATCCATTGTGGTGTGAGCTGTAGCCAGTTGTGTTCTCTTTGTTCGTCTTTGATGCCCAATTTTTTTTTTGTGATTGTTTATATTTAATGCCAATTAACCAATCATCATCTTCAATACAGAGTTCATTGCGGCTCAATAAAAAGACATCCTGTTGCAATTGCTGACTCACTCCTGTTCCGTATCTATCCTACCTCTCTGAACACGGTACTACAGGACAAGGTACAGGGAGAAACATTTCAGGGGACAGATCCATCACATAGCTGCCTAACACCTGTGATACCTCTCTCAACCACTTAGACATACCCGGCAACCCTGGGGTGTTATACATACTAGTGATGAGCAGGGTTCGGTTCCTCGGGATTCGAACCCCCCCCGAACTTCACCCTTTTTTGCACGGGTCCGAGCAGACTCGGATCCTCCCGCCTTGCTCGGTTAACCCGAGCGCGCCCGAACGTCATCATCACGTGGTTGGATTCTCGCGAGATTCGTATTCTATATAAGGAGCCGCGCGTCGCCGCCATTTTTCACTCATGCATTGGAGATGATCGTGAGAGGACGTGGCTGGCGTCCTCTCAGTTTCTATGTTCAGTGTGCTGCAAATATCTGTGCTCAGTGTGCTGCAAATATCTGTGCACAGTGTGCTGCAAATATCTATGTTCTCTGCCTGAAAAATGCTCCATATCTGTGCTCAGTGTGCTGCAAATATCTGTGCTCAGTGTGCTGCAAATATCTGTGCACAGTGTGCTGCAAATATCTATGTTCTCTGCCTGAAAAATGCTCCATATCTGTGCTCAGTGTGCTGCAAATATCTGTGCTCAGTGTGCTGCAAATATCTGTGCACAGTGTGCTGCAAATATCTATGTTCTCTGCCTGAAAAATGCTCCATATCTGTGCTCAGTGTGCTGCAAATATCTGTGCTCAGTGTGCTAATTGCTTTATTGTGGGGACTGGGGACCAGCAGTATTATATAGTAGGAGGACAGTGCAGAGTTTTGCTGACCAGTGACCACCAGTATACGTTGTCTGCCTGAAAAACACTCCATATCTGTGCTGCATTGTAGTATATACTGTAGTAGGAGGACAGTGCAGAATTTTGCTGACCACCAGTATATAATATATAGCAGTACGGTACAGTAGGCCACTGCTCTACCTACCTCTGTGTCGTCAAGTATACTATCCCATCCATACCTGTGGTGCATTTAAGTTTTGCACGGTATATTTATAGTAGGAGGACAGTGCATCATTTTGCTGACCACCAGTATATAATATATAGCAGTACGGTACAGTAGGCCACTGCTCTACCTACCTCTGTGTCATCAAGTATACTATCCATCCATACCTGTGGTGCATTTAAGTTTTGCACGGTATATTTATAGTAGGAGGACAGTGCATCATTTTGCTGACCACCAGTATATAATATATAGCAGTACGGTACAGTAGGCCACTGCTCTACCTACCTCTGTGTTGTCAAGTATACTATCCATCCATACCTGTGGTGCATTTAAGTTTTGCACAGTATATATATAGTAGGAGGACAGTGCATAATTTTGCTGACCACCAGTATATAATATATAGCAGTACGGTACAGTAGGCCACTGCTTTACCTACCTCTGTGTCATCAAGTATACTATCCATCCATACCTGTGGTGCATTTAAGTTTTGCACAGTATATGTATATATAGTAGGAGGACAGTGCATAATTTTGCTGACCACCACTATATAATATATAGCAGTACGGTACAGTAGGCCACTGCTCTACCTACCTCTGTGTCGTCAAGTATACTATCCATCCATACCTGTGGTGCATTTAAGTTTTGCACAGTATATATATATATATATATATATATATATATATATATATATAGTAGGAGGACAGTGCATAATTTTGCTGACCACCAGTATATAATATATAGCAGTACGGTACAGTAGGCCACTGCTCTACCTACCTCTGTGTCGTCAAGTATACTATCCATCCATACCTGTGGTGCATTTCAGTTGTGCGCAGTATATATAGTAGTAGGCCATTGCTATTGATATATTACTGGCATATAATTCCACACATTAAAAAATGGAGAACAAAAATGTGGAGGGTAAAATAGGGAAAGATCAAGATCCACTTCCACCTCGTGCTGAAGCTGCTGCCACTAGTCATGGCCGAGACAATGAAATGCCATCAACATCGTCTGCCAAGGCTGATGCCCAATGTCATAGTAGAGAGCATGTAAAATCCCAAAAAATAAAGCTTAGTAAAATGACCCAAAAATCTAAATCAAAATCATCTGAGGAGAAGCGTAAACTTGCCAATGTGCCATTTACGACACGGAGTGGCAAGGAACGGCTGAGGGCCTGCCCTATGTTCATGGCTAGTGGTTCAGCACTCATCCTCCTGCTAGAAAACTTAAGAGTTAAGATGGCAAAAGCACAGCAAAGAACTGTGCGTTTTTCTAAATCACAAATCCCCAAGGAGAGTCCAATTGTGTCAGTTGCGATGCCTGACCTTCCCAACACTGGACGGGAAGAGATGGCGCCTTCCACCATTTGCACGCCCCCTGCAAGTGCTGGAAGGAGCACTCGCAGTCCAGTTCCTGATAGTCAAATTGAAGATGTCACTGTTGAAGTACACCAGGATGAGGATATGGGTGTTGCTCGCGCTGGGGAGGAAATTGACAAGGAGGATTCTGATGGTGAGATGGTTTGTTTAAGTCAGGCACCCGGGGAGACACCTGTTGTTCGTGGGATGAATATGGCCATTGACATGCCTGGTCAAAATACAAAAAAAAATCACCTCTTCGATGTGGAATTATTTCAACAGAAATGCGGACAACTGGTGTCAAGCCGTGTGTTGCCTTTGTCAAGCTCTAATAAGTAGGAGTAAGGACGTTAACCACCTAGGAACACCCTTCCTTATACGTCACCTGGAGCGCATTCATCAGAAGTCATTGACAAGTTCAAAAGCTTTGGGTGACAGTGGAAGCAGTCCACTGCCAACTAAATCCCTTCCTCTTGTAACCAAGCTCCTGCAAACCACACCACCAACTACCTCAGTGTCAATTTCCTCCTTAGACAGGAACGCCAATAGTTCTGCAGGCCATGTCACTGTCAAGTCTGACAAGTCCTCTCCTGCCTGGGATTCCTTCGATGCATCCTTGAGTGTAACGCCTACTGCTGCTGGCGCTGCTGTTGTTGCTGCTGGGAGTCGATCGTCATCCCAGAGAGGAAGTCGGAAGACCACTTGTACTACTTCCAGTAAGCAATTGACTGTCCTACAGTCCTTTGCGAGGAAGATGAAATATCACAGCAGTCATCCTGCTGCAGAGCGGATAACTCAGGCCTTGGCAGCCTGGGTGGTGAGAAATGTGTTTCCGGTATCCACCGTTAATTCACAGGGAACTAGAGAATTGATTAAAGTACTGTGTCCCCGGTACCAAATACCATCTAGGTTCCATTTCTCTAGGCAGGCGATACCGAAAATGTACACAGACGTCAGAAAAAGAGTCACCAGTGTCCTAAAAAATGCAGTTGTACCCAATGTCCACTTAACCACGGACATGTGGACAAGTGGAGCAGGGCAGACTCAGGACTATATGACTGTGACAGCCCACTGGGTAGATGTATTGCCTCCCGCATCAAGAACAGCAGCGGCGGCACCAGTAGCAGCATCTCGCAAATGCCAACTCGTTCCTAGGCAGGCTACACTTTGTATCACCGCTTTCCATAAGAGGCACACAGCTGACAACCTCTTCCGGAAACTGAGGAACATCATCGCAGAATGTCTTACCCCAATTGGACTCTCCTGGGGATTTGTGACATCGGACAACGCCAGCAATATTGTGCGTGCATTACATCTGGGCAAATTACAGCACGTCCCATGTTTTGCACATACATTGAATTTGGTGGTGCAGAATTATTTAAAAAACGACAGGGGCGTGCAAGAGATGCTGTCGGTGGCCCGAAGAATTGCGGGCCACTTTCGACATTCAGCCACCGCGTGCCGAAGACTGGAGCACCAGCAAATACTCCTGAACCTGCCCTGCCATCATCTGAAGCAAGAGGTGGTAACGAGGTGGAATTCAACCCTCTATATGCTTCAGAGGATGGAGGAGCAGCAAAAGGCCATTCAAACCTATACAGCTACCTACAATATAGGCAAAGGAGGGGGAATGCACCTGACTCAAGCGCAGTGGAGAATGATTTCAACGTTGTGCAAGGTTCTGCAACCCTTTGAACTTGCCACACATGAAGTCAGTTCAGACACTGCCAGCCTGAGTCAGGTCATTCCCCTCATCAGGCTTTTGCAGAAGAAGCTGGAGACATTGAAGGAGGAGCTAAAACAGAGCGATTCCGCTGGGCATGTGGGACTTGTGGATGGAGCCCTTAATTCGCTTAACCAGGATTCACGGGTGGTCAATCTGTTGAAATCAGAGCACTACATTTTGGCCACCGTGCTTGATCCTAGATTTAAAACCTACGTTGTATCTCTCTTTCCGGCAGACACAAGTCTGCAGAGGTTCAAAGACCTGCTGGTGAGAAAATTGTCAAGTCAAGCGGAACGTGACCCGTCAACAGCTCCTCCTTCACATTCTCCCGCAACTGGGGCAGTGAGGATAAGGCTAAGAATTCCAAGCCCATCCGCTGGCGGTGATGCAGGGCTGTCTGGAGCGAGTGCTGACATCTGGTCCGGACTGAAGGACCTGCTAACGATTACTGACATGTCGTCTACTGTCACTGCATATGATTCTGTCACCATTGAAAGAATGGTGGAGGATTATATGAGTGACCGCATCCAAGTAGGCACGTCAGACAGTCCGTACGTATACTGGCAGGAAAAAGAGGCAATTTGGAGGCCCTTGCACAAACTGGCTTTATTTTACCTAAGTTGCCCCCCCCCCCCTCCACTGTGTACTCTGACAGAGTGTTTAGTGCAGCCGCTCACCTTGTTGCCAATCGGCGTACGAGGTTACTTCCAGAAAATGTGGAGAAGATGATGTTCATCAAAATTAATTATAATCAATTCCTCCGTGGAGACATTCACCAGCCATTGCCTCCAGAAAGTACACAGGGACCTGAGATGGTGGATTCCAGTGGGGACGAATTAATAATCTGTGAGGAGGGGGATGTACACAGTGAAAGGGGTGAGGAATTGGACAATGAGGAGGAGTTGGACTTCTTGCCTCTGTAGAGCCAGTTTGTGCAAGGAGAGATTGAGTGCTTTTTTTTTTGGTGGGGGCCCAAACCAACCAGTCATTTCAGTCACAGTTGTGTGGCAGACCCTGTCGCTGAAATGATGGGTTTGTTAAAGTGTGCATGTCCTGTTTATACAACATAAGGGTGGGACAATTCCATCTTGCACCTCTTTTTTCTGTCATTTTTCTTTGCATCATGTGCTGTTTGGGGACAATTTTTTTTGAAGTGCCATCCTGTCTGACACTGCAGTGCCACTCCTAGATGGGCCAGGTGTTTGTGTCGGCCACTTGGGTCGCTTATCTTAGTCACACAGCTACCTCATTGTGCCTCTTTTTTTTCTTTGCATCGTGTGCTGTTTGGGGACAATTTTTTTGAAGTGCCATCCTGCGTGACACTGCAGTGCCACTCCTAGATGGGCCAGGTGTTTGTGTCAGCCACTTGGGTCGCTTAGCTTAGTCACACAGCTACCTCATTGCGCCTCTTTTTTTCTTTGCATCATGTGCAGTTTGGGGACTATTTTTTTGAAGTGCCATCCTGTCTGACACAGCAGTGCCACTCCTAGATGGGCCAGGTGTTTGTGTCGGCCACTTGGGTCGCTTAGCTTAGTCACACAGCTACCTCATTGCGCCTCTTTTTTTCTTTGCATCATGTGCAGTTTGGGGACTATTTTTTTGAAGTGCCATCCTGTCTGACACAGCAGTGCCACTCCTAGATGGGCCAGGTGTTTGTGTCGGCCACTTGGGTCGCTTAGCTTAGTCACACAGCTACCTCATTGCGCCTCTTTTTTTCTTTGCATCATGTGCTGTTTGGAGACTATTTTTTTGAAGTGCCATCCTGTATGACACTGCAGTGCCACTCCTAGATGGGCCAGGTGTTTGTGTCGGCCACTTGGGTCGCTTAGCTTAGTCACACAGCTACCTCATTGCACCTGTTTTTTTCTTTGCATCATGTGCAGTTTGGGGACTATTTTTTTAAAGTGCCATCCTGTCTGACACTGCAGTGCCACTCCTAGATGGGCCAGGTGTTTGTGTCGGCCACTTGGGTCGCTTAGCTTAGTCACACAGCTACCTCATTGCGCCTCTTTTTGTCTTTGCATCATGTGCTGTTTGGGAACTATTTTTTTGAAGTGCCATCCTGTCTGACACTGCAGTGCCACTCCTAGATGGGCCAGGTGTTTGTGTCGGCCACTTGGGTCGCTTAGCTTAGTCACACAGCTACCTCATTGCGCCTCTTTTTTTCTTTGCATCATGTGCTGTTTGGAGACTATTTTTTTGAAGTGCCATCCTGTCTGACACAGCAGTGCCACTCCTAGATGGGCCAGGTGTTTGTGTGGGCCACTTGGGTCGCTTAGCTTAGTCACACAGCTACCTCATTGCGCCTCGTTTTTTCTTTGCATCATGTGCTGTTTGGGGACAATTTTTTTGAAGTGCCATCCTGTCTGACACTGCAGTGCCACTCCTAGATGGGCCAGGTGTTTGTGTGGGCCACTTGGGTCGCTTAGCTTAGTCGCACAGCTACCTCATTGCACCTCTTTTTTTCTTTGCATCATGTGCTGTTTGGGGACAATATTATTTTTAGTCCTAAAATTTGCACCGAGGTCGCTGGATGACTAAGCTAAGCGACCCAAGTGGCCGACACAAACACCTGGCCCATCTAGGAATGGCACTGCAGTGTCAGACAGGATGGCAGATTAAAAAAATTGTCCCCAAACAGCACATGATGCAAAGAAAAAAAGAGGTGCAATGAGGTTGCTGTGCGACTAAACTAAGCGACCCAAGTGGCCGACACAAACACCTGGCCCATCTAGGAGTGGCACTGCAGTGTCAGGAAGGATGGCACTTCAAAAAAATTGTCCCCAAACAGCTCATGATGCAAAGAAAAAAAGAGGCGCACCAAGGTCGCTGTGTGAATAAGCTAGTATACTTGACGACACAGAGGTAGGTACAGCAGTGGCCTTCCGTACCGTACTGCTATATATACTGGTGGTCACTGTGTCAGGAAACTGCAAAACTAAAATGCACCACAGGTATAGAATGTAGATGGATAGTATACTTAATGATGACACAGAGGTAGGTAGAGCAGTGGCCTTCCGTACCGTACTGCTATATATACTGGTGGTCAATTTGTCAGCAAACTGCAAAACTAAAATGCACCACAGGTATAGAATGTAGATGGATAGTATACTTAATGACGACACAGAGGTAGGTAGAGCAGTGGCCTTCCATACCGTACTGCTATATATATACTGGTGGTCACTGTGTCAGCAAACTGCAAAACTAAAATGCACCACAGGTATAGAATGTAGATGGATAGTATACTTAATGGCGACACAGAGGTAGGTACAGCAGTGGCCTTCCATACCGTACTGCTATATATAGTATACTGGTGGTCACTGTGTCAGCAAACTGCAAAACTAAAATGCACCACAGGTATAGAATGTAGATGGATAGTATACTTAATGCCGACACAGAGGTAGGTACAGCAGTGGCCTTCCGTACCGTACTGCTATATATAGTATACTGGTGGTCACTGTGTCAGCAAACTGCAAAACTAAAATGCACCACAGGTATAGAATGTAGATGGATAGTATACTTAATGACGACACAGAGGTAGGTAGAGCAGTGGCCTTCTGTACCGTACTGCTATATATACTGGTGGTCACTGTGTCAGCAACTGCAAAACTAAAATGCACCACAGGTATGGAATGTAGATGGATAGTATACTTAATGACGACACAGAGGTAGGTACAGCAGTGGCCTTCCGTACCGTACTGCTATATATAGTATACTGGTGGTCACTGTGTCAGCAAACTGCAAAACTAAAATGCACCACAGGTATAGAATGTAGATGGATAGTATACTTAATGATGACACAGAGGTAGGTACAGCAGTGGCCTACTGTACCGTAATGCTATATATTATATACTGGTGGTCACTGGTCAGCAAAACTCTGCACTGTACTCCTCCTATATAATATTAATTATACTGGTGGTCCCTAGTCCCCACAATAAAGCAGCACACTGAGCACAGATATGGAGTGTTTTTCAGGCAGACAACGTATACTGGTGGTCACTGTCAGCAAAACTCTGCACTGTACTCCTGCTATATAATACAGCTGCTCCCCAGTCCCCACAATTAAGCAGTGTGAGCACAGATATATGCAGCACACTGAGCACAGATATAGAGCGTTTTTTTCAGGCAGAGAACGGATAAAACTGGTGGTCACTGATCAGCAAAACTCTGCACTGTACTCCTCCTATATTATACAGCTGCTCCCCTGCCCTCCCCACAATTAAGCAATAATGCACAATCAAGTTCAACAATAACGGAGAGGACGCCAGCCACGTCCTCTCCCTAACATTTCCAATGCACGAGTGAAAATGGCGGTGACGCGCGGCTGCTTATATAGAATCCGAATCTCGCGAGAATCCGACAGCGGGATGATGACGTTCGGGCGCGCTCGGG